>NW_016806990.1:2593505-2610242 GCF_001698545.2 Rhinopithecus bieti | reverse complement strand
TGCCTCCGGAGCGGCTTTTGTAGGAGTGGGAGGGCAACAGGCGGGGCACGGGCGTGTCAGGGGGCGTTCCACAGGTGCGACCAGGTAAATCTTGGTCTCTTCAGATTGACATCACCTGGCGCATGCCTAGTTGGTCTGCACCTTCCCGGGTCGCCGGCTGGATTTTCGCGCGCGCGGGAAAAGTTGGGGGGATGAAGAACCCGGAAGTGCGCCATCTTGCCTCCGTTCATCCAAACAGGCAGGTGCAAGCTGGATGAAGCTGAGGGGTTCAAACATACTACTGCATCAAGAGCTCAGGAGCTTAGGGATGGGGGGTTCCTTACATGAAGTCCCAGATGCATGATGGTGGGCAGGGCAAGGGTGGGTGGAGGCCTAAATGCTGTGAACAGTCAAACATTACAAACAGAGTCAGACTCTACTGCACAGCCAAATGCAGGAAGGGAGAAAGGCATAAATACTCCAAACTCGTGCTCTCCAATCTCTTAACTGTGCCTCCCACACTGAACCTATCTGGAAGCCAGAAGAAGGTAGGAGACTCTGGGTAATGTCATCCACAGAGTCAGTCTTCTGTGTCAAAGAGCAGGGCCAAGGAGAATGGAGAATAAAACTGTGTGGCAGGTGCAGAATAACCAGCAGACACACAGATCAGATCACTTCACTCAGCCTCCCTTTAGCCAGGTGTGTCTTCCTGACTGAGTTTCAGCCAATGAGACATGGACAGAAGTGATGTGCAACATTTTCAGACCTAGCCCATAATAGTTAGTCCTCAATGGCCTCCCTCTTGCCTCATCTATAGTTCAAATGACAAGAGCTTAGGGCCCAGAAAGGGACTTTGAGGCCTTAGAGGATGATGGAATCACTAAACTGTAAGTCTGAGTTTCTAAATGACTGGCAATCAGAGACCCACATTGAACTGTGGCATGAGTGTTCTATGTGCTAAGCCCCTAAACAGTGGAAGTACTTGTTATCAAGACAACTGTAACTAATACACACATGAATGTTATGGAGAAAGAAAAAGTCTAAAATGAACTGAAGTTTACAAAAGATTCTAAGGTAACTCTTTAAAAGCCATTTGAAAAATTATTAGCGGAGAAATGCCACGAAAGAATAAGTTACCGACTTGGGACCAAAGTTATCAACCTTTGTTTTATAAGCTTTGCCCCTGTACTTCCTGGAAGTATTATGCAAGCTGTGCTCCATTATATGGTAAAAAGGAGAGGAAAATAGCTTTGGGGTAGGAAACCAACAGTCCCTGTCACAGATGGGAACACGTGGAGCCCCTTCAACATCAGTGTGTGGATGGCTAGTCCTTGAGCCCGTATATTGCTTTGTTTCCTTTTCTTTTTCTTTTTTCTTCCTTTCTATTCTTTTTGTGTTTGTTTTGTTTTTTGGGTTTTTTGTTGTGGTTTTTGTTTTTTAGGACAAAGTCTTGCTCTGTTGGCCAGGCTAGAGTGCATTGGCTATTCACAACACAACCATAGCCCACTGCAGCCTTAATCTCCTGGGCTCCTGCCTGAGCCTCCCAAGTAGCCGGGACCACAGGTGCATGATACCATGCCCAGCTGCCTTTGCAGCACTCTAAAGCCCATTTTCTTTTCTTTTTTTTTTTTTTTTTTTGATACAGGGTATCACTCTGTCCAGGCTGGAGTGCAGTGGCATGACCTCAGCTCACTGCAACCTCTGCCTCCCGGGTTCAAGTGATTCTCGTGCCTCAGTCTTCTGTAGCTGGATTAAAGTAGCTGTAATCCCAAGTAGCTGGGATTACAGGCATGCGCCACCACACCCAGCTAATTTTTGTATTTTTAGTGGAGACAAGGTTTTACTATGTTGGCCAGGCTGGCCTCAAACTCCTGATCTCAAGTGATCCACCTGCCTCAGCCTCCCAAAGTGCTAGGATTACAGGCGTGAGCCACCACACCCAGCCCCATTCTCTTTCAACACTCCTCTATCCCTCTAATATTTCACCCGAATGATTACTATTCATTTAACCTTCATTTACTCATTCTAGAAATACTATTGAATGCCTACTCTGTCAGTTTCATCTCAAGTGACTTAGAGTCCATTTGGAAGAGTCCAAAATGTGAATAAATAGGAAGTATGGCAAATTTCTTTGTAGGGAGCAAATACAGGGTTTCAGCAGAACCCACAACACAGATGACCAGTGCTGCCTGGGTTGGGGGTGAGGGTAGAAAGGGATTAGGAAAGTCTTCAGAGAGAAGGTGACCCTGGGCACAGTCTGAAAGGAAGCAGTTCTCAGGACACATGTCCCTCCAATGGCCTGTGCTGCTCTTGATCAGAAAGAATTGGCCTGTCACCAGCCTGCTGGCCCCAGACTGACTCTTCACCTGAAGGGTGGCACCAAGGACATGCTCCACCCTTGAGCCTTCCTCCAGAGAGTGTGGGAAAGATGTTCTGCTGCTAAAAATCCTGTGACTCTCTGCTGTCATTGTCCCCAAGGCTGTGGTTGGAGCTGTGCCGACAGCTCCCCTCTCACACCTCCTCTGCAACAATCTCAGTGACACTGTGCAGCAGGGTCCCCAGGGACCCCAGCAGGTCCCCAGGCTCTCAGGCCAAGATCCACCCAAGCCTTGATGAACTGGCATCCCCCGAGTAGAGCCTGGAGTTCTAAATTGAGTCGCTGCTGAGTTGGAGAATTAGGAGGCTACAGAGAGGATGTCAGGGCAGGCCTCATAATCTGGGGGATACTTTGTTCTCTTCTAAGATATTTTTCTATCTGTAATGCTCTGAAAATTCATTTTCTTACCCTTCTTGGAGCCTCAATTTCCTCATCTATAAAATGGGGATAACAATGGTATCTGCTTCAAAGGCTGGTGCGATAATTCATGAGTTAATTCGAGAGCTTAGAACACAGTCCAGCACACAGGAATGATCAATAAATGCTTGATAGCCGGATACTGGGAGGGAGGAGAATGAGGATGTTGGCGATGATGATGGTGATAATGTAGTAAATGGCCACTTCCTGAGCCCAAAGAAGGTGGTTTGGGGGATCAATGAATGAGTGTTTGGGAGACTAATGAAAGAAAACGATTTTTCTTTCAGTACATTGGTTGCCCATTCCTGACTTGTAGTTTTGGGTCATTTTCATTTGCACTGGTCAACCCATCACATAAGGGTTTTTTAATTTTTGGTTTTTAATGTTTGCTTAAAGATGAGACTGTATAATATCCTCACAGTTCGCATGTTAGTTGTTTTGACCCACTGACCTAGCTTTCAACATCATTTCATATGTTTGCATGATTCTTTATTCATTCAGCAAATGAATGTATCCAGTGCTCACCCTGTTCCAAGGCTGATGCCCGGTGCGATAACTCAGTAACAAACACGATGCGGTCTGTGTTCTCAGTCAGCGTGCCAGCCAGGGCAGGCAGACACCAAGAAGGCAGCCTCAGCACATTGGGGTCTGTCTTGTATCGGGAGCATTCCCAAGGCTGTTTTGAGTGCTCAGATTCAGCCCTGAGAGAGGAAGGGGGGCAATCCTGCTGGAGTGAACCAGAGACAGAAAGGCCCAGAGACAAGAGAATAGTTTGGGCTCCCAGGAACTGTGAGGAGACGGCCAGGGCTGGGGCAAAAAATGCCAGGCAGGAAGTGTCTAGAAGCGAGCGTGAAAAAGACAACAGAGATCAGGTTATAAAGGACCTTAGCTCCCAGATGAAGAAGTCTGGACTAAATTCTAAGTGCTGTGAAGAACCACAGGCATGTTTTCTGGAAGGAGTCACCAAATAGATCAGCAGCTAACAAAGATCACCTGAGGCCAGGCGGGGTGGCTCACACCTGTAATCCCAGAACTTTGGGAGGCCGAGGTGGGTGGATCACGAGGTCAGGAGTTCGAGACCAGCCTGGCCAACATGGTGAAACCCTGTCTCTACTAAAAAATACAAAAAATTAGCTGGGTGTGGTGGTGCGTGCCTATAATCCCAGCTACTTAGAAGTCTGAGGTAGGAGAATCACTTGAACCTGGGAGGCAGAGGTTGCAGTGAGATGAGATCACACCATTGCACTCCAGCCTGGGTGACATAGCAAGACTCTGTCCCCCCGCAAAAAAAAAAGTTTTTTAAAAAAAGAAAGAAAGAAAGATCACCTGAGCTGCAGAGTGGAGGATGGATGAGGCAGGGTACTAAATAGATATTGGGACCTCGGGTGGGAGACCACTGACAAATTTCAGATGGCCCATGATGGTGGGTGTGCTAAGGCATGAGCAGTAGGGATGGGAGATGTGACTGTAAAGGCAGCCATCAGAGGATCCACAGAAATCAGAGGAAGTCTGGGCCCAAACACAAATCCAGTGTACAGACTTCTAGCCAGTCTTTCCATGCTGGGGTGGCAGGATAAGGAGGATTTCTTTGTCATGGGGCTTGAGTCCATTCACTGTTGCCTGCATATAGGACATGAAGGAGGAGAAGAGTCAAGGATGGCATGTAGACTTCTGATGTGAGCAACTGGTTGAATGTCAGTTAGCAAGATCAAGACTAGCGCAGAAGGAGCAGCTTGGGGGAAAATAATAGTTCAGGTCATACGTGAGTCTGAGATGCCTAGGAGGCCTTAGAGTCCCCCAAAGAAACAGAACTAATAGGAGATACAAACAGCGAATGCAATACCTAAAGATATAGATACATAGAGATAGGTGTATATAAATAATATGATTGTAGACAAGAATTGGCTCACGCAATTATGGAGGCTGAGAAGTCCAGTGATCTGCGATCTGGAAGTTAGAGACCTGGGAAAGATGGTGTGATATGGTTTGGCTGTGTCACCACCCAGATCTCATCTTGAATTGTAACTCTCACAGTTCCCACATGTTGTGGGAGGAACCTGGTTGGAGGTGATTGAATCATAGGGCTGTGTCTTTCCCATGCTGATTTCCTGACAGTGAATAAGTCTCATGAGATCTGATGGTTTTAAAAACGGGAGTTTCCCTGCACAAGCTCTCTTCTTTTGTCTGCCACCACGTGAGATGTGCCTTTCACTTTCCGCCATGATTGTGAGGGCTCCCCAGCCATGTAGAATTGTAAGTCCCATAAACCTCTTCCTCTTGTAAATTGCCCAGTCTCAGGTATGTCTTTATGAGCAGCGTGAAAACAGACTAATCCATGAGGGTACCATTCAAAAGCCTGAGAGCTGGAGAGCAATGGTGCAGATTCCCATCTGAGTATGAAGACCTGAGAACCAAGAGCACGATGGGCAAGAAAAGATCAGTGTTCCAGCTCAGCAGGCAGGTCGGGAGCAAATTCCACCTTCCTTCATTCTTTTGTTTCATCCAGGTCCTCACAGACCAGATGGTGGCCACCCACACTGGTGAGGGTGGTCCTCTTCATTCAGTCCACCAACTCAAATGCTCATCGTTTCTGGAAACACCCTCACAGACACACCCAGAAATGATGTATAACCAGATATCCAGGCATCCTGAAGCCCAGTCAAGGTGACACACAAAATTAACCACCAAAAATAAAGGATGCCCAGATGCCTCTAAAAATGTTTAGAGTTATCATTCAAGGACCTTTCCGATCCAGCATCTGCTTACCTGTCTAGTCTGAACAGTTACTCCCAAGAATCATGCTCTCTTCCACTTTGCAGCCTTTGCACATGCAATTCCCATTGCTCAGAACTCTCCCTAAGTTTTCCACCCCACCTCTCACCTGACCAACTCTTATTCATCCTTCAAGTCTCAACTTGAACACCATGACCTCCTGGAAGCAATCTTTTTTTTTTTTTTTTTTTTTTTTTTGAGACAGAGTCTCACTCTGTCACTCGGGCTGGAGTGCAGTGGCACCACCTTGGCTCACTGCAACTTCCCAGTGAGGTTGAACCACCTCCCAGGTTCAAGCAATTCTCTGCCTCAACCTCCCGAGGAGCTGGGATTACAGGTGCCCACCACCACACCTGGCTAATTTTTGTATTTTTAGTAGAGACGGGGTTTCGCCATCTTGGCCAGGCTGGTCTTGGACTCCTGACCTCATGATCCACCCACCTCGGCCTCCCAAAGTACTGGGATTACAGGCGTGAGCCACCACACCTGGCCGGGTGCCTTCTCTGCATTCTTATCATGCCTTCCACTTCCTGATCGTTGCCTTATCACAAAATTTTTCCAGTGTCTTTCCTCTCAAGATACTCTAAGCTTGATGGGGGTTGTTCATCAATGGATCCCCAGTGCATTGTACAGTGCCTGGTGCATAGTAATGGCTCAATAAACAAGTGTGATAAATGCAAGACATACATAGATATGAGAGGTATCTATAGAGAGAACAAAATGCATGTACGGCACCTGCATCACTTCACTTACCACATATTTAATATCATTCACACCTAAGTTTAAAACCCTACCATATTCTGAAACAGAAAGTTAAACTCTTCTAAAACTGAAAATTTGCAGATTATGGCATTGCTAAGAGCAATCTGATACAGTAACAGTTTCTGGCGTATGCAGCTCATTTTAACAGATGCCTGTATGACATACAGAAAGCTGTCAGGCATGCTCCAAAAAGAAAAGCCATCCAGTTCATGTTCCACTTGCCAAATTAATTTCATTTGACATTTAATTTATATCCTAAGGTACTGTGGATTTAAAACTTGACTATGATAATAGCAGATTAGAGAAGTGTTCTATTTGACAAAATCAATTCATCAAGTTACTTTTATTATGAGTAAGGCTGTCTTGATATAGATATCTCCAGATCAAATATGCAGATCATCTAAAAATACATTTATTGATTCTTTCTAATAAAATATAAGCTTTCTCCTCTTTCTTATGTCTAATGTTAAGTGAAGTAAAGCTTGTACCCGCTCACCATAACAACAGAGAAAGGAGACATTAGAAAGTCAGAATGGTGTGGGTTTAAAAGCCAGAAAGCAGAGTTGAAATTCTCCATCTGCCATAGGGGGTTTCAACCCCGGCCACATATTAGACTCAACTGGGGATTAAAAAAATAATAATAATAGCGCTCGGTCCCACCCCAGATAAAGTGAGTCAGAATCTCCAGTATGACATGGATTTTTTTTTTTAAATCCCCAGATGATTCATGCACAGATCTATTAGTTATGTGAATTTGGGCATGTAATTCAATATCCATAGTATATAAAATGGAATGTAGTAGACATTGGCCACAATCATGACATGACAATTCACTTTAAAAAAAATTAACAGTTTATTAGTTGGAATCAGACTTGAAAAAAAGATTTATACATTGCAATTGGTTGACAGTTCCTTTATAATGCTTTCAACTTACAGGTTCACCTCTCTCTGCCTTTTCTTTTTGCTTTGCAATTTACTTGTTGAAAAAACTGGATCATTTGTCCCATAGTTTTCATGATCTAGAATTTGCTCATTGCATCTCCATGACTTCATTTAACATGATCCTCTTTCCCACTATTATTTCTTGTAAATTGACTGTTAGATCAAAAGGCTTGGTCAAATTCACATTCAATTGGCAAGACTGGGCAATGATCTACCCCTCTCTCGGAAGCACTTTATGTCTCTTTGTCTCTGTTTTTATGATGTGAATAGTTACTGATAATTGTCACGTAGATTCATTATATCAGTAGCTGCAAAACAATGATATTCTATTGTTCTGTTTTTATTAGTTAGAATTCTATAAAGACATTTTTCTCATCAGAGTTTAGTTTCCCTGAGAATAATCATGAAAAAAAATGTTGGTTTCTTATGTGTTTCTTTATAATTTTTCAAAATAATGAATTGGATCTCTAGTATCCTCCAAAGATGACCAATGAGGGCTATTTTGATTTTGTTCTTGTTTTTTTAGTATCATTATGAGCTCATAGATTTAAACATATTCAACATGTTTCAATTCATTGCAATTATTCTTATTGACCCTCAACTTGTAATGACTATTATTGACCCTCAAGTGGTCTGATCCTACCCTTTGACTCCCCTCATTACTCTTAGATACTTTCTTTCCTTTCTACTGCAACAAGGTGGTCCAGACTGATCTCCTGCCCAGGTCTGGATTCAGCCAATCTCCAAAAAGCCCTCATTTATTTTTGTGGGAAATAGTATTTGAAACCAGAATCTGGGTGCTGGGGTGCTCATTGCTGTTCAGTTGTCCTTGTTTCTAGGCCTTTTAAGTAAACAGAACTAGGTAGGAAATACTTTTCATTTTCCTTAAGATAAAAGCGTCATAAGTTCACATTGATACTAGAATTCAAATTCAGGACCAGAAAGTTTTGATTTAATGTCGTCTACCTTACAACTGCTTCTGTTTTGGCAACAACAAAACCCAAGTTCCCAGCAACACCACATGATTGCGTCTTTGCTTTATTCCACAGTACATATGCAGCACCATACCAACACTGACATTGCCAGAATGCCAACCAAACCAACAAACAAAATGAACCAAAAACAGTTTTTCATGAATTTTGTCCTTAAAGCATATCTTACTAAGAGTATACAATTAAATGACTGTGCTATAAAGTCACTTAAAAGAGGTCCACACTGGGTGATGATGTCATCAACTTGATGTACAATATGCTTTGTTCTGCTTTCAGTTTTTTACAGATTTCTTTTTTAATTTGATATTCTATAATTTTGTAAAGGCCAAACCTTATTTTAATTATACCACCCATTGGCATTGGATAAATGTTAAGTTTTTTTTAAAAAATGTTCTATTACAAATAAGAAGTGTACCTAGACACTGAAAATAGATACGTGAATTATCTTAGAGGGCTGGTCTTTTAAAAAGTAGTAGAATAGTTATTCAATTATCTGAATATGGAAAGTAATACAGATAATTAGTGCATTAACAATCCACTTATACTGAAATTTATTTTGTATTTTGTTATGTTGATTTGGCAAAAGTTTCTTTTCCTTATGTTTACTTCTGCTGCCAGAGTAAACTCATTAAGTATTCTGGGATAGGGAAGGTGTAACACAGTAACAACATTCCCCACTAAACTTTGATATTTCTGACTCAATGATGAATTACTTTGTAGGATTTTTCTATTTCTCTCAGACTAATACACACTTTGTTTATTCATTCTTCAATGTGGAAAATATTTAGTATTTTCACAAATCTTTTAGAAATATTCAATATATACTACTAATATACTACTAATTTTCTTTCTTTCTTTTTTTTTTTTTGAAGATACAAGAATGTAGCAAGTTAGTGGCGCAAAGTTATGCACCTTGTTTATATACCAAAACTTCATAAATTATGTAACTAGCTTTCTGGTACTGCAAATAAAGATCATTAATTCCATTAATGCCTGATTTCCTTGAACTGTAATTATCTGACCCCTATCTAACATACTCCGTGCTCTGTGAATAATCTTTAAATGTATAATTCTACTGCTAGTGTTGAGCTGTAGATTAACAGTAGAAAAACCAGTTTTTCGAATTCACCACTACAACACAATTAAAATCCTCATGAATTATGCTACACGTTAGAAACTCCTAATGGATTGTGAACTCTTTGCTATTCAATTTGATTGTTCAAATGCATAGATTTCCGAGCCAAACTAAGGTAAATTTCAGTTCCCATCATATATAAATTCTCTTAGACTAGCAAATGAGTTAACGAGTTACCGCTGGCAGCCATGTCAATAGATTGCTATTTAGAGATCCAGTCTACTGCAGCCACCGAAGCCCGGCCCTGGGGCCGCTCTACCAGTAGCTCCCCAACACTTCGAGTGGAAATTTGCCATCACTTCTCCACCTGTCTCACACCCCGCCCTCAGCCCCGCCCCTTCCACTGGCCCCACCTCCTGCGCTTTGGCCAGCGCTCTCCACGCCCCTTCCGTTCAGCCAATCGCCGCTGAAGTTTGCAGCAGTGGGACTTCCGTTTCCACCAATGCGGGAGGTTCTTGTTCTGCAGGTCTCGCCTCTGCCAGGAGCTACGGCCGGAAGATGGCGGCGGCCGCAGAGTTGTCGCTGCTGGAGAAGTCCCTGGGGCTGAGTAAGGGGAATAAATACAGTGCTCAGGGCGAGCGACAGGTGAGAAGGAGAGGCGGCGCAGAGGGGAAGAGGTGGACGGGAGCGGGGCCTGCCGAACCCTGGCAGTACCCGGGCCGGCCACCCGATGCCGGCGGAGTGAGGATGCTGCTACCCAGCTCCCCACGTGTCTGCGCCGCGAGCAGGCTGGCGCCTCTGGACCTCGGCCCTTGCCGCCCTACCTCCCGGAGGGAGGGGGTAACCAGCTCAGGTCGGGCTCGGCCTGAACTTCACCTCCTGGGAAATCATCCCATTATGAGGAAACGACACCAGTTGCAGGAGGGTCCTCACAGGGCTCTTAGACCAATCTGGAAGCCCCGCGTTTGTATTCAGTATTAACTGGCTTTTTTTTTTTTTTAACCGTAATCGCACCTTTCATTCAGTTATTACGCAGCGATTCCGTGATAGCTAACAGGGTGCCAGGTAGCACTGTGCTGGGCCTGGGGAATACAGTGCTGATTTAGGGGAACACGCTTCAACAGTCTTGGCCCAATCTAGGCGATGCGGGGAAGGCGTTTCTAAAGCCTTGGGGTATCAATTTAAGTGTGCGACCCACAGAGAGTGAGGGAAACATAACAAGGTATGAGATTGCCTGGTGAAGCACTGTTAGAACGTTTGTGTTTTACAGTTGTTTGTCGTAGAGGGAATGTGTTAGAGGAGGAGATTACATCACAAGGTATGAGATTGCCTGGTGAGGCACTGTTAAAACGTTTGTGTTTTATAGTTGTTTGTCGTAGACGGAATGTATTAGAGAAGGAAATTGGTTGTAGGAAGACTACTTTGGATATGTTTTTTTCGCTCCTTTGAGATCTTTTTCCAAATGATGTTTGTTTTTTGTCTTTAATTTTTTCTCTTCTTCATTTGGTCCATGTGAAGATCTTGTTTAGAAAGTAGTAGTATAGTTTTTATTTAAGTTAACCTGAAGCCTAGAGAGGTTAAGTGGTCAGCCCTGTGACTGGTGGCAGAGTAGGCATCGGAGCCAAAGTGATCTTCTTTTGGTGCTTCCTCTGCCCCTGTGATGATTCTGTCCCTTCAAGCCCCTACTGGCTAGTTTAGTGCATATATTACATAATACATATATAATATAATATATATGGCCGAGTGGACAAACATTGCAACCATTTAAATTGAAAGAGTGCCATATATATATACATACATATATATATATACACACATGTATATATATATATAATTTTTTTTTTTTTTTTGAGACAAAGCCTCGCCTGTTGCCCAGGCTGGAGTGCCATGGCGTGATCTCGGATCACTGCAACTTATGCCTCCCGGGTTCAAGCAATTCTTCTGCTTCAGCCTCCCAAGTAGCTGGGATTACAGGTGTACGCCACCATGCTTGGCTGATTTTTGTGTTTTTAGTAGAGATGAGGTTGCACCATGTTGTCCAGGCTGATCTTGAACTCCTGACCTCAGGTTATCCACCTGCCCTGGCCTCCTAAAGTGCTGGGATTACAGGCGTGAGCCACCGCGCCTGGTGTAGTTTATATTTTTTAGGGACCATTGCCAAGATATGAGTATTATCTAGTATGAGAAACAATCATCAGCAAATAATTTAAAGCACAACATAATAAGCACTTTATGGACTGTCACGGGTGAGCAGGAACTCTCTGGGGCTGGTGGCACCAGGGTAAGAATTCACCAGGACAGCTGTAGGTAAAGAAAAGCAGATTTATTAGAGAAAGTATGAAAATATGTTGCAAGAGTGCAACAGGCAAGTTAGTAAGAGAGGAGCTAACTGCAAGGAAACAAAGGCTGGCTGGGGATTTTATGGAATAGTACTTCTGCTGTGTGCTGAAGAGGGGCTTGTGCAGTACTGATAACACTAAGGTTGCAGTGAGCTAACTTGAGTTTTCTAGCAGCCAGAGGTCCGGTGATAGCTGGACACAGAAAGATTATTTAGTTATTTGTGCAGAAGGGCTGTGTCCTGGACCATGAAGAAAGGCAGACTTGTAGCTTATCGGCCTTCTCTTTTTGCTTTCCCTTGGTCCCCTCAACCTGACTTCTTTTCACTAATTAGGACTCCACATGGAGGAAAACACTGTTGAGGAGTGTGAAAAAGGCAGTTAATTCTGACTATAAAAATGGATTTATAAACTCATGGAAGAGCTGGCATTTAAGGGATTATGCTTTGAAAGATGTGTAAAACCAATAAATTATGAAGGATTGGAAAGTTTAGGGCAGTAAGTAAAACAGTATGAGGAATGATGCAATGCAAGGTAAACCCCAAACCACAGTTTGAGGCCCAACTGTGAAGACTTTGGAGTTCAGAGTATGGTTTTTAATTTTATTTTAATTAAAGCATTTTAGCAGTGAGCAGCTAGTGAAAATTTCTGTTTGCTTGCATGGGGAAAGGGCTGGCCATATGTGATAAGATTCAGCCATTTTTGGGGAAGACAGCTGACAGCAGTGAGCCAGTGATAAAGCATTCTCTGCAGCATTACCAATCATAGTTAAAAACTGAAAGCAGTTCAGAGATCCTTATCTAGGAGAATGATTCTCTAAATTATGGTACATCAGCACGTTGACATACAGTCACGTGTTATTTAAAGACAGGGATATGTTTCAAGAAATGCATTGTTAGGCAATTTCATCATTGTGTGAACATTATAGAGTGTTCTGGGGTTTTTTTTGTTTTGTTTTGTTTTGTTTTTTGAGGCGGAGTTTCACTCTTGTTGCCTGGGCTGGAGTGCAATGGCGCGATCTTGGCTCACTGCAAGCCTTCCGGGTTCAAGTGATTCTCCTGCCTCAGCCTCCTGTGTAGCTGGGATTACAGGCATGCGCCACCACGCCCGGCTAATTTTTGTATTTTTAGTAGAAACGGGGTTTCTCCGTGTTGGTCAGGCTGGTCTCGTACTCCCGACCTCAGGTGATCGGCCCGCCTCAGCCTCCCAAAGTAGTGGGATTATAGGTGTGAGCCACCACGCCTGGCTAGAGTATTCTTAAACCTAGATAGTATATCCTACTTCACAAACAGTAGGTATGTGATATAGCCTATAGCCTATTGCTCCTTCAGGCTACAAACCCATACTGCATGTGTTACTGTGCTGAATAATGTAGGCAGTTGTAACACAATGGTGAGTATTTGTGCATCTCAATATATTGAAACATGGAAAAGGTACAGTAAAAATACTTGACTGTAATCTTAGGGGACTGCCATTGGATATGCCATGCAGAATATCGTTGACCAGAACATCATTATGCAGTACACGGCTATTGCATAATGCAGCCATTAAAAGTAATTACTTTGAGGATTATGGAATCTTAAAATGAATGTGAAAATAGTATGTGTCTCATAATTGCAACTGCATAAGAATTGTGTACTTTAGGCTATGTAAAGGAAAGAAAATGGACGTTTGAGCCAATAGGACTTTATTCAAACACTGACTGGCTCTGCCATTGCAAACCTAGCGACCTTGATTTTTATTATCTGTAAAATGAGGATGAGATTACTTACCTTATCTTACAAGATGTAATGATTAGATGAGAAGGTAACTGGGAATTTTTTTAGAGCATGGTTGGGTTGTGGATAATTTATTTTTACAAATAATTGTCTTTAGAGTTAGTTCTGTCCCCTCCTGCCCAGCAATTGTGAGTCATTTGATTTCTCTTTTTCCCCCCAAATATACCATACATTCAGTACACACATCTTGATGTTACCACAAAGTTAACACACTCAGGTGACCACCCAGTCAAGGAATAGAACATTACTGGCACCCCTCAGAGGGTTCCATATTGTTTTCTTTCAGTACGTTTAATTTATTGGTGATCTTAGAGATTGTGGTTTCATTTGAGTTGAAGGCAGAAGTGAGAAGTCAAGGAGCTATGAATAGTGAATGGAAAGTGGAAAGAACTTTTACCACCTTTACTTTGAAGTTACCTCCTGACTTTGAATCTGTATCCTATAGAGTATTAATCTCCTTGTAGACTTCACCAAGTCCTGTTGATGTAGGTGTATGAAAATGCCTTGCAAAGTGTAAATCATTACAGAGAACAAGATATAATTCGGCTGGATGCGGTGGCCCACGCCTGTAATCCCAGAACTTTGGGAGGCCGAGGTGGGTGGATCACGAGGTTGGGAGTTTGAGACCAGCCTGGCCAACATAGTGAAACCCCGTCTCTACTAAAATTACAAAAAATTGCTGAGTGTGTTGGCACGTGCCTGTAGTCCCAGCTACTTGGGAGGCTGAGGTGGGAGAATCGCTTGAACCCAGGAGGCAGAGGTTGCAGTGAGCTGAGACCATGCCATTGCACTCCAGCCTGGGTGACAGAGTGAGATTCCTTCTCAAAAAAAAAAAAGATGCTATTTCATTGCAGAAAAGAGCAGCAGTCTTGCCAAAAAGCAGTTCTTTTTTCATTTGCTTAAGTCATTGAGATTGTATACTTATTATTTGTATTTGGTCAGTCTTCCCATCAGGTAATACTTTCCATTTTCTTTTGCATTTCTCATAATGCATTATGCTTATTTGTGTATCAAGAAAATTTAAATTAATTGTCAGTGTCTTATACACAAGCAAACTTGTGTTGCTATTGTAATAGGGGGAACATGAAGTCAGGTTTATTTAAATATAATCACTTTGCTATATAATAGGGTGCAGGTAAACTTGATTGAAATTAATACTGTTTAATTAGAGTTTCCATTTTCTCTCATTGTACATAGCTTAAAATTATTGTAGTAATATTATACTGATTTTTGCAATGTTAATAGCAGTTTCATCATCAAGCATCTGTTACCACATTGTAAATTATTTAACTGCTATTTGCCAGACTTTCATTTGTATGTAATTTAGTATCTTAGAGTAAAATCCAGGATTATTTCAAGAACCAGTTGAGGGATTTTGTGGTTACTTAGAAGTTGTAATCATGATGTGGTCTTTGTTTTTTAAATTCTGTGAACTTTTTTTTTCTTTTTAAGACTCCAGTTCTTCAGACAAACAATGGTCCAAGTCTAACAGGATTGACTACTATAGCAGCTCATCTAGTCAAGCAAGCCAACAAAGAATATTTGCTGGGGAGTACTGCAGAAGAAAAAGCGATCGTTCAGCAATGGTTAGAGTACAGGGTCACTCAGATAGATGGACACTCCAGTAAAAATGATATCCACACACTGTTGAAGGTATCATGACTTCTCTTATAGGCTGAAATGCATGAACTGTTAATCAGAAATCTCTTTCCCCTCAGTTTAAAAAGCTGCAGCTGTTAGCTTTCTTCACCTCTTTCCTTCTGCCTCAGTAGTTTGCATCTGTTATTCCCTCTGCCTGGAGCAGACTCTGTCCTCCCCCAGCCCTTCCCTCCCCTCAGATCTCAGCTGAGGTACGCGGCCTTGGAAGCTTTCTTGACTACTTCTCTCTCAGCTGGATGAGGTTCTTTGTTCTACATGCAGTCACAGCACCCTGTGCTTTTCCTTCAGAACCTTGTCACAGTAATTACAGTATTATAATATGACTTTTCTTGTTTTTTTAATGTGATGCCCCACTCGACAATCCTGATTCTCTAAGAGGTGAAGTACTTTCTCAGAGGCAAGAGAGAATCAGAATCTTTTAGGGTTGTAGTTTGAAAAAACTCTCATCTGAGAAAGCTCACCTTTCCCTGTTTTGAGAATCATTGCTTTAAATTTTTATTTTCAAAGGCATCAAATAATAAAATAATCTACTGGATATAGCTTCAGAGTTACCAAGAATAAAAAAAAATTCCAAACAAGGTTATTTTGTTAATTTATTTATATAAAAGAAAGCAGATTTTAAAAGATTTTGTTGAAGCTTTAAATTTGAGAGAAACTTGAGAGATTATCCAGACAACAGCATATCGCTGTAGAAATTCCTTCTGTTTCTTAATTTTATTGTGATTGTTTTATCATGGCAATAAAAGTGGAGCAAGAAAGGTCTTCCTTTATCACGTTGGGCAAAATGGCTCAAACTGTATTCTTGATAGATGCCATCAAGAGAACTGGTAGAAAGTCAGTTTCAGAACTTGGCCCTCTGTGTGTCTGTCGTGATCAACCATTTATTCTTAATACCATGTTGGTCATTCACAGGGACCCTTCTCTTGTGCCCTACTATTGACAGTATGTCCAGGGGAAGCGGTCATATCCTCCCTCCAAGTGAATGTGAGATTTCAGGCAAATAAAAAGTGAACACAACCTTCTTTTATAGTTTTCCAAAGGAAAGGATAGTAATGAACTTGATTCTGAAAAATAGGAACAGAATTTCAATGAATTGGGTTTATAAGGTTCAAAAGTTACATTAATAGATGTGGTATTAGAAGCATAGAAGTAACTTCCAAAGTGTTATCTCTGAGACATGTAAATATTTAATTGGGAGCCTCTATTTAATGTATGTGGAGCTGGGCAATTTGCATTGTCTTCCTTGTTTGACCTCAGTCTGCTCATCTGCACCTACAACATCAGCACTTGCAATGCACCAGGATGCAGTTCTAAGGGCTGGTGGTGCATTAGACACAGTTTCTGCCCTTACAGAACTCAGACTGGCAGGTGAGACTGATTATGTATAGAGTGGATTGCAATGTGAGTTTGGCCACATGCACAGATGAGAAAAGGTTTGTTTTGTTTTGTTTTGCTATTTTAAAACAGTATTGTTTTTATTTTAAAAGCAGTAAATATTACAGAATTTAGGAAGTAAAAATAAGCAAATGGAAGACATTTGAAACATCCATAGTCCCACCAGCAAGAGAGAACTATTAATAATGCTTATGTTCGGCCATCAGATATTTATTAAACCCCTTTTGTGTTTTCTCTGTTTTTTTTTTTTTTT
>NW_016806990.1:2590469-2593093 GCF_001698545.2 Rhinopithecus bieti | reverse complement strand
GGAAACTGTTTGGGTGTTTTTTTTTTTTTTTTTTTTTTTTTTTTGAAATGGGGTCTCACTCTGTCACCCAGGCTGGAGTGTAGTGGTGCAATCTTGGCCCACTGCAGCCTCCGCCTCCTGGGTTCAAGCGATTCTTGTGCCTCAGCCTCCCAAGTAAATGGGATTACAGGCATGCTGGGATTACAGGCGCGCACCACCATGCATGGCTTATTTTTTTGTGTGTTTAGTAGAGATAGGGTTTCTCTGTGTTGGCCAGGCTGGTCTTAACTCCTGGACTCAAATGATCTGCCCACCTCAGCCTCCCAAAGTGCTGGAATTAGTGGTGTGAGCCACCTCGCCTGGCCAGTAAACTGTTTTTTTGTTCACTGACAATGTGTTGTCAACACCTTTTTACGCCAACAAGTATTCACTTACACTCTCCTTTTAATAACATGTTAGTGTTGCATCATATACAGTGCAGGGCACTGACTCCCTGAGCAGTTGAAAATCCATGTATAATTTTGATTCCCTAAAAACTCAATTGCTAATATCCTACCATTAACTGCAAGCCTTACCTGTAACATAAAGCAAATTAATACATAGTTTGTATTTTATGTGTGTTATATACTGTATTCTTAAAAAGTAAGCTAGAGAAAAGAATATTATTAAGAAAATCGTAAGGAGGAGAGAATACATTTACTATTCATTAAGTGGAAGTGGATTGTCATATAGGTCTTTATCCTCATAGTCTTCACTTCACATCGAGTAGGCTGAGGAGGAGGAAGAAGAGCAAGGGTTTGTCTTGTTCTCTTGGGTGGCGGAGGCAGAAGAAAATTTGTGTTTAAGTGGACCTATGCAATTCCAACTTGCGTTGTTCAGGGGTTAACTAATTATACCACAATTTAAATTATGTATCCCTGGGTAGTTACTAAATTGTAGCTAAATATTTGAGCACATTCCCATTTGTTTCCTTAGCCTTTTTGTTTTGTTTTTTTTTTTGAAACAGAGCCTTGCTCTGTCACACAGGCTGCAACCTCTGCCTTCCAGGTTCAAGCGATTCTTCTGCCTCAGCCTCCCGAGTAGCTGGGATTACAGGTGTACGCCACCACACCCAGCTAATTTTTTTTGTATTTTTAGTAGAGATGGGGTTTCACCCTGTTGACCAGGCTGGTCTTGAATTCCTAACTTCAAGTGGTTTGCCTGCCTTGGCCTCCCCAAGTGTTGGGATTACAGGAGTGAGCCACCGCGCCCGGCCTCCTTAGGCTAAATTCCTACCAGGTAAACTGCTAGGCTAAAAGCTGTATATTTTTAAGCTATGTTGCTCATTTGTCCTCTAGAAAAGTACATCATTATAGTATCGCAGCATATGAGAGTGGCCTCTTCCCCAAAACTAACATGGTATTACCTCTTTCTCCTTCACTTCCCCAATTTAATTACCAAAACAAGAAAATTTAAAAATTATTTGTTTGAGGCCGTGCAGGGTGGCTCACGTCTGAAATCCCAGCACTTTGAGAGGCCGAGGCGGGCAGATCACTTGAGGTTAGGAGTTCGAGACCAGCCTGGCCGACATGGTGGAACCCTGTCTCTACTAAAAACAGAAAAATTAGTTAGGCGTGATGGTGCACACCTGTAGTCCCAGCTACTCAGGGGGCTGAGGCAGGAGAATCACTTGAACCTGGGAAGTGGAGGTTGCAGTGAGCCAAGGTCACCCCACTGTACTCCAGCCTGGGCAGCAGAGCAAGGCTCTGTCTCAAAAAAAAAAATTATTTGCTTATGTTTTTTTGAATACAATTATTAATGTGTCATTTTCATACTGCTTATTAGCTATTTTATTATTTTTAAAGATTTACTTACATGTATTCTTTGCCTGTGTTTATACTGGGCTGTATAGGTTTTTACTATTTATTTTTAAAACTCTTGCTTTTAGGATATTATGAAAGGGTTTAATTCTTATTTGTCAAAGTTCCATTTCAGTGCTAAAACCACAATGCTAAGTTTAAATGCCTCATAAATAAGGTAATATATAATTTCAAAAAGCAGGCAGTGCAAAACACTAACGTGTTGAGTCTAGATGGAGGGTATGTAGTTGTTTATTCTACTGCTTTTTCAACTTTTTTGTATTATTAGAAAGTTTAATAGATGGAAGGAAAATAAAATCAGGTGGAATTGTGGGGAAGTATTTAAAAGTTTGACAATAGCATCAGGAAGAATTGTAAAAAAAAAAAAAAAGGAAACAAACGTCAGACATAATTAGTTCTCACCTGTGAATATTTTGAATGTGTGAAACTGTCTTTTGGTAGGAAAAATTTTAGTTATATCATGAACCCAGAAAATATTACCTAATCATCGTTTATAAAAACTACATTTTTAAGAGGCTTGGCCGGGTGCAGTGGCTCACGCCTGTAATCCCAGCACTTTGGGAGGCTGACGTGTGCTGATCACGAGGTCAGTTCAAGACCAGCCTGGCCAACATAGTGAAACCCCCAGCTCTACTAAAAATACAAAAAATTAGCCGGGCATGTTGTGTGCCTGTGGTCCCAGCTACTTAGGAGGCTGAGGCAGGAGAATTGCTTGAACCCTGGAGGCGGAGGTTGTGGTGAGCCAAGATCGTGCCACTGCACTCTAGTCTGGGCAACAGAGCAAGA
>NW_016806990.1:2536430-2588442 GCF_001698545.2 Rhinopithecus bieti | reverse complement strand
AAGGGGGGTCTTTATCTCTAAAACATGGGTATAGATTCTGTTTTGGAAAAAATAAACAAAACTGTTATTGTTTCAGGTCTTCTTGAAATTAAATGAAGATGTATTTATTTTATTTGAAATTTAATTAAGATATTTAATTTCTTATACTTTCTCAAAGTTGATTTCTCTGAAGATATTTGGAGAGAAATCATATTCATTCAACAGATTACCATAAAATTTAAGTGGTAGTCCCTAATAGACCAATACATTCTACCCTTTCCACTGAAATTTTATTTTGATTCTTCCATGCCTTCCATTTGTGTCTATATTCCTTTATGTTCTCATCTGTACCACCTTTAGGGTCCATATTCATATACTGTTTTGGAAATGACTGTCTTTAAATGAAAATCATAAGAGAAAATGTGTTTACTCTTTATTAAGTGGAAGTAGATTATCATAAAAGTCTTCATCTGCATTATCTTCATGTTGAGCATGTATCATGTTCACTTTGTTTGCAAATTCAAAGAGATTAAATTAAATTCTGCAAACATTTTTTTTTTTTTTTTTGAGACGGAATCTTGTTCTGTCGCCCGGGCTGGAGTGCAGTGGCCGGATCTCAGCTCACTGCAAGCTCCGCCTCCTGGGTTTACGCCATTCTCCTGCCTCAGCCTCCCGAGTAGCTGGGACTACAGGCGCCCGTCACCTCGCCCGGCTAGTTTTTTGTATTTTTTAGTAGAGACGGGGTTTCACAGTGTTAGCCAGGATGGTCTCGATCTCCTGACCTCGTGATCCGCCCGTCTCGGCCTCCCAAAGTGCTGGGATTACAGGCTTGAGCCACCGTGCCCGGCCAAACATTTTTTATTGATTGCTGAACCACTATATTCCAGACACTTTGGGATGTTGCTATGGTCTGAATGTTTGACTCCCCCTCCCCAAATTTACTAACCCCCAAAGTGGTGGAGTTAGGAGGTGGGGTCTTTGGGGGTGATTAGGTCCTGGAGGCAGAGCGTTCATGAATGGAATTATTGCCCTTAAAAAAAGGCCTGGGAGAGACCTCACCCCTTCCACCAAGTGAAAAGACAGCTGCCTGTGAACCAGGAAGCAAGCCCTTACCAGACACTGCATCTGCCATCACCTTCATCTTAGACTTCCAGCCCTCAGAACTGTGAGGAATAAATCTCTCTTGTTTACAAGCCACCCAGTCTATGTATTCTATTACAGTTGCCCAAGTGGACTAAGACAGATGTGATTTGAGAATTGGAACAAAATGCCCTCTCTATAGTTTAAGGAATTCTTCTGGAATAAATGCTGTTGATCACTGGACAGTGTTTTATATCTAGTCTTTAGAGGAGCCTCAAAGAATATCTAATAATAGTTCATATAACTTATTTACAAAATCTTCCTCTGAAGGTTTTATGAATCTGTTGTTTCACTTAATTGACTGTAATTCAATGTAAATTCCAGTTCTGCTAAATTTAAGTGTTAATTTTAAGAGAAGCCAACATTTTCCAGCTCAGGAAATTGACGTATTCATGCTGGTCTGCCAGACAATACTAACCTCTAACAAAAGTAAAACTAGATAAATTGGACTATGGCAAAATTAAACATTTCTGGACATAATCAAAGGAGACAACAGAGTGAAAAGGCAACCCACAGAGTAGGAGAAAATATTTGTAAATCGTATGTGTGATAAGGGGTTAATATTCAGAATATGTAAAGAACTCCTACAGCTCAGCAACAAAAAACCCAATATCCTGATTCCAAAAGTGGCAAAGGACTTTAGTATACATTTAGCCAAAGAAGATACATCAGTGGCCAGCAAGCATATGAAAAGATGCTGGAATCACTAATCATTAGGGAAATGTAGATCACGTTTACAATGGGATATCATCTCACACCCATTAGGATGGCTACTACCAAAACAAATCCCACATGGTTTTGAAGAGATGTTTGTACGCTCCTGTTCACAGCAGCATTACTAGCCAACGTGGAAACAACCATGTCTATTGACACAGGAATCGATAAAATGTGGTCTATACATACAGTGGAATATTATGCAGCCCTAAAAAAGAAGGAAATTCTGACATGTGCTGCATGCTACATGGAGGAACTTTATATTCAGTGAAACAAGCCAGTCACAAAAGTACATATATTTTGTGATTGCTGTTATATGAGGTATCTAAAGTAGTCACATTCATAGAAACAAGGTAGAATGGTGGTTGCCAGGACCTAGAGGCAAGGGAAAATGGGTGAATTATTGTTTCATAGATACAGGGTTTCTTAGAATTCTCTAAAGAGATTGAAATTGTTGGGGAATTTTTTATATTTTAATGGAAAAAATAAGTGTAGCTACTGAGCATGAGTAACAAACTGTTTCTAAAACAAAAGCTAGACTTTAAAATGATCATAGATGGCACTTTGAATATCATTTTCTAATGTTTTCTTGTTTCTTTAAGACTAGTAATGTTTAGCCTATTTTTTTAAAATAAGGTAACTGGCGTATGATTTGTGGTTTTGAATGAATATTAAAGAGTAAATTTATTAAATGGCGATATTTTGTTTTCTAGTAGCCTAAATCTTTTAAGTTGTTATATGGTAATTAACTTTATTATTACTGTTTTTTACATTAATATTTATTTGTTTTTTTCTTTTTTCTAGGATCTTAATTCATATCTTGAAGATAAAGTCTACCTTACAGGGTATAACTTTACCTTAGCAGATATCCTATTGTACTATGGACTTCATCGCTTTATAGTGAGTATTTGAATAGTTACTGGCTTTTTCTCTGTAGTGTTCAGAATGATTTTAAAACTTTGTCTTGAATTTAAATCAGATTTGCATTTTAGCTTATCAAATAAAATGAAAGGAATTACTGTATACAAGGTGCCTATGTAAAAACTCCTTTCACATATCCAGTTAACACAGTTGCTTCCTTTTCTTTGACCTTGATTTTCTTCCTATGTTTCTGCTCTTCTTCAACAGTGACTTCTCCAGCCATGCTTTAGGTTTTGTCGTCATCCCCTGGGCCCCATATTCCTACCATTCCACCTCTAGATCTTAATTTCAGGACCCGTATCTTCTGTGTAACCACTTGTGATGGTTAATACTGAGTGTCAACTTGATTGTATTGAAGATGCAAAGTATTAATCCTGGGTGTGTCTGTGAGGGTGTTGCCAAAGGAGATTAACACTTGAGTCAGTGGGCTGGGGAAGGGAGAACCAACCTTAATCTGGATGGGCACCATCTCATCAGCTGCCAGCGGACGTAAAGCAGGCAGAAAAACATGAAAAGGTTAGACTGCCTTAGCCTTCCAGCCTACACCTTTCTCCCGTGCTGGATGCTTTCTGCTCTCAAACGTCAGACTCCCAAGTTCTTCAGTTTTGGAACTCAGACTGGCTCTCCTTGCTCCTCAGCCTGAAGATGGCCTATTGTGGGACCTTGTGATTGTGTGAGTTAATACTTACTAAACTCCTTTATTTATGTATTTATATATTCCATTAATTCTGTCCCTCTAGAGAACCCTGACTAATACACGGCTTATCTTAGCTCTTTTAATCTCCTAGTGTCTAATTTCTATCAGATGTAATTTGACTCCTCTTTTCCAAATCTGTATACTTTCTTCCCCACCCAACCTAGACCCCCTTTTGTGTAACTTCAGCTACATCCTCTTAGTATCTTCAGCTCCTTTGCTTTACCGTACAGTCACCACCTTTTCCCTGTAAGTTCCCGGCTCTTGGCCAGTCCAAATAAATGTCTTCATTCTTACATCCAAGATCCAAGCTGAGTTCAACTGGAGAAATTACAACACTGTAGATTACTGCCACTAAAAATGTTTACTATCCAGTTGCAGCTGGGCTCTCATACTGGATCATCTCCTTTTTTTTTTTTTCTCCCAGGGATACTTCCAAACCTTTACTTCTTTCCTTAAGCCCCTTCCTTCTCCCTCCTCCTTTATCGTTAGTCCTTATCACCAAGCTTTCCTCCATCATTAGACTAGAAAAATGGAGGCCATTCATCTGAATCCCTTCATTTTCCAGCCTGCCTGATTGTGCATCCTTGTCTATCTTGTCTCCTTTTCCTGGTCTCAGCCTTGCCTTTTTCCTAGGCCAGTCCATTTGTATTAGTCCATTTTCATGCTGCTGATAAAGACATACCTGAGACTGGGTAATATATACAGAAAAAAGGGTTTAACGGACTTATAGTTCCACATGGCTGGGGAAGCCTCACAATCATGACGGAAAGCAAGGAAGAGCAAGTCACGTCTTACATGGATGGCAGTAGGCAGAGGGGGCTGGTACAGGGGAACTCCCACTTATAAAGCCATCAGATCTCCTGAGACTTACTATCACAAGAACAGCACAGGGAAGACCTGCCCCATGACACAGTTACCTCCCACCAGGTTCCTCCCGTGACATGTGGGAACTGTGGAAGTTACATTTCAAAATGAGATTTGGGTGGGTACACAGCCAAACCATATCACCATTCATCGGACCTCTTACCTCAGTCTCCTCTCCACCTCCTGTCCCCTTTCTGGATCTTTGCTCCAGATTGTATTTCCTTTCTTTTTATTTCAGTCTTGCCTACTACCTACATGGTCAGTCTCTTTATTTTAAATTTGTTCGTGAACAATGACATAATATTCAGTATGTTCTTGGCACTGTTCTTCATGCTGTATAAATGTTGACTCATTTAGTCCTAATAACAGCCATATAGGGTAGGCACTAATATGATCAGCCCCATTTTACAGATGAGATAGCTGAGGCATAGAGAGGTCAAATGTTTTGAGATTACCTAAGTAAGTGGTGGAACAAGGTCCAGAAACCAGACACTTTGGCCCCAGAGTGTGTGCTTTCTTACACCCATCTCTCTGCCTAAAAGCTTGACTCAACTCCCCATCACCCCAACCCTATCTTCCCCCTGTGGAAAAAAACAAACTCATGCATTTTTGTGCATTGGGCACCTCAGGCATCCAGTCAGTCAGATCCTGATTTCCAGCTCCTGAATGCCTCTCACATCCTCTGATCCCAGTGACATTGCCCAAGTTCCAGTATTTAGAATCTTTTGTTCATCTAAAGAGGATGGACTGTAAGACATGAGATTGGTGACCCCTGAAGCAGTCTTTCTCATGACCGTGTCTTTTTCTTTCTCAAAATAATTAACTCGGCTGGGCGCAGTAGCTCACCCTAGCTACTTTGGAAGGCCAAGGCGGGTGGATCACCTGAGGTCAGGAGTTTGAAACCAGCCTGGCCAACATGGCGAAACCCCATCTCTACTGAAAATACAAAAATTAGCCGGGCATGGTGGCTCACGTCTGTCATCCCAGCACTTTGGGAGGCTAAGGCAAGTGGATCACCTGAGGTGAGGAGTTCGAGACCAGCATGGTCAACATGGTGAAACCCCGTCTCTACTAAAACTACAAAAATCAGCCAGGCATGGTGGCATGTGCCTGAAATCCCAGCTATTCCAGAGGCTGAGGCAGGACAATTGCTTGAACCCAGGAGGCAGAGGTTGCAGTGAGCCCAGATTGCACCATTGCACTCCAGCCTGGGCGACAGAGTGAAACTCTGTCTCAAAAAAAAAAAAAAGCCAGGCGTAGGGGCAGGGCAGGCACCTATAATCCCAGCTACTCGGGAGGCTGAGGCAGGAGAATCACTTGAATCCGGGAGGCAGAGGTTGCAGTGAGCTGAGATCGCCCCACTGCACTCCAGCCTGGGCAACAAGAGTGAAGTTCTGCCTCAATTCGTCTGACTCCTACCTCCCTTGCTATCCTCCGCCTGTCATTCTCTCAGCCACAACATGTGCCCCAGAGCCTGCTGGCTGCTGTGCTCTTTCTACCCAGCGTCCTTGCGTTGCTCTTCTCTTTTGCTCCCTGGTCCCAGCCCTTCCTTTCCTCCCTACTTCATTTGCATTTTCCAAGTATCTCTCGGTTCCCACTCATTCCTCTACTGAATCCCTCTCAGGCCCCTAAACTGTATTGAGGTGCTCCTTCCTGTGTGTGTGTTTGTACCTCATATACATGTTAGGTCTAGCTTGTTTCACTCTTACTGTAATTCTTTGAAAATCTCTCTCTCTAAATTATAAGCTGCTTGACTCAATGATTGTAGCGACACATACTTGTAACACCATTATCTGAGGTAATTCCTGGCACGTGTATGTAGTCGCCCCTCCATAAACACTAAATAAAATTTTAAACGTATTTCTCTATGCTTTTCAAGGAGTTTCCTATATACTTTCTCATTGTGCCTCATCACTAAGAAGGAAATAGGTACCAGTGTTATTAGCCTCCTTTTACAGAGAAGGAAACTGATGCTTAGGAAACTTGAGGTTTAAAGGCACAGCGCTCAGTTTTTGGAAGGGCCAAACTAGATCTTTTGACTGAAGTGTCTTAATGTGTGGGGAAGCTCTTTGTGTTATAAACTATAAAATACCGTAATAATTGAGGCCTGCGCAGGCCCCAACCTGTTCATGGTTTGGGGCTGCTATCTGCCTCATAAAGCAAAGTGGAGGGTTTGTCTTTTGGAAAAACAAAGTCGTTTTCTCCTCTGAAAAAGCCTCCTACATAGTTGGCTTTGCCATTTGCCAAGAATAAGAGGGCACAGATTGAGGCCTCATGAGTCTGGGGTTTCAGTTGAGGTTGAAGAGAGAAAACAGGGATTGTAACCAGAAAATTCAGAATGGAATGCAGTTTCCTCCAGAACTCCTGGACTTCATGACAGTCGTAGAAGTGGATTCCTTTTAGTTTCCCCTCACCCCACAAACATACCGTAATAATGCGTAATACAGTTGTTAGTCCCCTACTCAAGCTATAATCCCTCGGTTTGAATTTACCTGACTTTATTGTGAATTGTTCCTCAAAGATCCCTCCGTGATTATGTTAAATTCTACAACATTATTTAAATGACTTAGAATGATCCTTCATTTAGTGTAAGACTATTATGAGTTTTAAATGCTTTATTGAGAGCCCACTGTGTATGCCCACTATTTTATACTTGGGAGGGAGACAACAGAAGTGTAAAACTATTTTCAGGGGCATATTAATCTTATTGAAGAAATTAGACTGTTTTACACGAAAGCAATTAATGAAGTAAAGAAAATGGAATCCAGTGCTAATCTCTGGTCAGAATATTATGTTATTAATGAACGAGGCAGATGAGTAGAATATAGAATCATAAAATTGTCAGAAAAATATCTGAAGGTTTGGATGGCCTTGGCTGTCTAAGGGAATTTTCATTGTTTTGGAAAGCTTATGATAAGTTTGATTACACATATTCTTTATAAATAGGGTGACCACATGATTTCTCATCCAAAACACTTGACTGTGAAAGAAGGCCTATTAATAATTACATTGGGACAACAGGAGTGAAATAGAATGAATGTTCCCCATACTTACAAAGAATATAATTCAATTTACACAAAATAAGGGACCGGAGAGGATGTGTCTGATTTCTGTTCATCCCCTCTTGACTTTTAGCACAGTGCCTTGCACAGCTGAATACTTACTGAGATTAGCAATATTAAGTCTGGGCATGATGGCTCATGCCTGTAATCCCAGTACTTTGGGAGGCTGAGGCAGGTAGATTGCTTGAGCCCAGGAGTTCATGACCAGCCTGGGCAACACGGCAAAACCCGTCTCTATTAAAAAAAAAGAAAAAAATTAACCAGGCATGGTATCTCTGCGCCTGTAGTCCCAGCTAGTTGGGGGAACGAGGTGGGAGGATCATCTGAGCCCAGGGAGGTCGAGGCCACAGTGAGTCATGATTGCACCATTGCATTCCAGCCTGGGCAACAGAGAGACCCTGTCTTAAAAAAATAAATAAAACAATATTTAACAACTGGTACCCATTTATAGTTCCTATTTCAGATTTTTTATCTTTGTAGTGAAAGTGTAGTATAATTTAAGTAATGTTAGTTAAATGTGGAGAAAGTTTACTGGAGTTGAAATACATTGATTACTAGCTTCCTTTTATTCCATTCTAGGTTCAATATATTTTAGTAGCTTTTGGAATTTAAAATGATGATGAGGAACAACTTACCTCATTTCAAAACGAAAAAACCTCCAAGGTAAAGAGGATTTGCTGCTAAGGTATCTAAGCATCTCTCTCCTGGTGGCAGCCTGCACACAGTCTTTGAACTTGGGAGAGTCTATACCAGATTTTAGTAAGACTGTGCTGCTGTGAGCATGGCTACCCAACAGGGCTCCAAGAACAATTTCTATCTGAAAACCACAATAACAAACTTGTTGGCTTTTTAAAAAATATATATTTAAATGTGACATATGTTTTGACATTTAACTTTTTAAGCTTTATATTAGGAAAAATGTCATCAGTCATCCTGTGTGATGACAGCCAGCAGGCTAGTGAATGTCTCTTCAGACCCACAAGATCTGGCTTGCTGTGGCATCGGGCTGTCATTAAGAAGGAGAGTATTTTTGTAACCCCAGCAGTTTGGGAGACCGAGGCGGGCAGATCATGAGGTCAGGAGATCGAGACCATCCTGGCTAACATGGTGAAACCCCGTCTCTACTAAAAAATACAAAAAATTAGCTGGGCGCAGTGGCAGGCACCTGTAGTCCCAGCTACTCAGGAGGCTGAGGCAGGAGAATGGCGTGAACCCGGGAGTCAGAGCTTGCAGTGAGCTGAGAATGCGCCACTGCACTCCAGCCTGGGCGACAGAGCAAGACTCCGTCTAAAAAAAGAAAAAAAAAAAAAACAAGAAGGAGAGTATTTCTCCATCTAATTGAAAAAAAAAAAAAAAAAGATGATACTGAAGTGCAACTCATAATCCAAGTGTGTAATTACATTTTCCTCTCCTCTAGTTTATGCAGGTTTTGCAGTAGGGAAAGGAAATACTCTGCAAAGGAGGGAACTTCTCTGGAATTCCTTTGCCAGCAGAATGAACAAGGTCACAATCCTATAGTGCAAAATATTCATAGCACTATCTGCAAAGTTATTTAATTACGAGCCTGAGTGCACTGGAGGGCACTTGGTTTTTAGGCAGGTTAGAAGTGTTTCATTCAGTACTGCATGTTAAAGTTAGGGTTACTTTAACAATATTTAGCACTCTCTATGTGTTAACCTTTTCTATTTTGGAATGTATGTCCTCTTCATATATACTGACTAGGATGTGATGATTAAAGATATCCTTATCTTTTTCAAAGTGAAATTGAATAGATTAATATGTAAATCACTGTTGACCATCCTTTTGGGTTCCTGTCGTGAGTCAAAGTATCTCTCCCACTCTAGTCCAAGTGCAGGCAAAGTAATCAGACAAATAAACACCTTCTCAAGGAGCAGGCCTCACAGACTAAAACCTACACAATGGCAGAATTGCACTGTGGTGTTAAATGGCATTCCTGTTAAGTTGGGTACAAATACATGCAGATGTGGAATAAATGATTTCTAGGTGTTAAATTAAGGTAGGGTAGGTGTGAGGTGCAGGTTGACCACCTGCTGATATTTACCAGGTCTTTGTGCTTTGTTTGCTTTGGCAGTATTACTTATTTTTGGCCTCATGCATTCCTTCATTTGTTTGTTCACGTTATTCAGTACGGAATAT
The DNA here is from genome assembly GCF_001698545.2 of Rhinopithecus bieti. Classification (NCBI taxonomy): domain Eukaryota; kingdom Metazoa; phylum Chordata; class Mammalia; order Primates; family Cercopithecidae; genus Rhinopithecus; species Rhinopithecus bieti. The sequence goes on along the minus strand of NW_016806990.1, from coordinate 2,578,908 downwards.
GTAATCAGCACAGTGTACAAAACAGCAGTCAAGCAACCTTCGAGTCATCAGATAATCCCACTGTATTTTGTTTCATTGTGAGCCCAATTTTAGTCATGGCTGAGTTATTCTGAGATTTGGTCTATCTTAACTCCATTTGAGGAATATTATGTTGCCTTTCCTTTGTTATACTGCCTGTTAGTGCGGCTGTTTGTTATAACACCAGTGACTCACTGCTTTCTTAAAGTGATTTCACTAGTAGATAGTCATCCCTGTGAACAGACTGTTACTCAAGATTATTAAAATCCTTTGTAATATTATGTGTTTCTTGACTGTAAGATTGTTATCAACTGAAATACTTTTGTTCTGAAGTTTGGAGCACCATTGGAGGCATGTGGTTCTTTTATAAGGAAAGGAAAAATAAAAGAAATAACTGCAAAATAGTCCAGGAGCCCTGGCCCTAAAGAATGTCCCAAAGGCGGCAGCGTGGTGCCAGTTGGAAAGGTAACAAAGCAGCGTGTCACCCTGATCTGGAACGGGTCACTTAAAGTGTTTCTCACATGACTTCATGGAAAATTAGTGATTCAGAATATTATCTGCTTGGCTTTAAAGTTCAAAGTCATGATAGAGTGCCAATATAAATTAAAAGGAATTATTAGGCAGAAAGAGCCAAGCACCGCTATAGACACACTGGCATGCAGACCGACATGAAGCAGGAAATGGTAACTAGAACAATTGCATTATTTCCTGTTGTAAGAAAGGAGAAAGAACTTTAGCTAGAAAGGGATGGTGGAAAACCAGTGTTGTAAGTGAAGTAGTCCAGGGGATCCCATCAGAAATGTTTTTAAAATCTGTAAATTTGGTGAGGGGGAAATCTGTTCATTTCTTTGTTTACAGGAAGTTTATTTAGGGAATGTCTTCCAAAAAAGTAGCAGAGTTAAGAAGTCAAGGTCATTCATAATTATCTCAGACTCAAAGGGACAAGTTCCAAAGTTTAAACTGTAAAAAGAGGTGAAAGTGGTAACCGTAACCTCATCCTTTTTGAAAAACTCTGTGAGTTTCTGGCAAAAGTTTCCTGAGGGAAAATGAATAAATGTGCAGTCTCTAAAATAGATCATCTAAAAATATTGTGAAATGGATCATCTAGCTAAAAATTATTGGAGTAGGGGACTGGGTACGATGGCTCACGCCTATAACCCAGGCACTTTGGGAGACCGAGGCTGGTGGATCACTTGAGGCCAGGAGTTCAAGACCAGCCTGGCCAACATGACGAAACCACGTCTCTACTAAAAATACAAAAAATTGGCCGGGCGTGGTGGTATGTGCCTGTAGTCCCAGCTACTCGGGAGGCTGAGGCAGGAGAATCACTTGAACCCAGGAAGTAGAGGTTGCAGTGAGCCCAGATCACGCCATTGCACTCCAGCCTGGGCAACAGAGTAAGACTCCGTCTCAAAAAAAAAAAAAAATCATTGGAATAAATTAGGAATTGTTAGAAGCTTTAGGAGCTCTTGGAAGAAAAACTATTTTGTACTGTGGGTCTGTTGATAATCCTGACACTAGAGACTCCAAATGTAAAATGTTTAAGTTGGAGAATATTTTGCTGTGTTCTGTATGTTGTTACTGTTTTAAATAACAGACCTGTGAGCAACATATACTAGTCCTCTGTGACAGCAGATGCTGTTCTGAAATACAAATATCACAGGTAACATTGCCCTTTTTACCTAGTTTAAAATCTGTGTGAACAACTTGAACATAAACAAGCATTAGTACTCTGTTGTTTGGAAGCGCTTTACCAAATAGCTGAGTGGAGAATTCCCTGAAATGAAAGAGCTGTGAAAGGACTAAAATGATAAGAAAGAGGTCAGATTGGAATCATCATATATTTCAGCAGCTAACATGAAATCAAGTTGGAGTAGAACTTATTATTACATCTGTTTGCTTTAACTGTCAGCAAAGAGATTTGTCGAAGTTGATTTTGAATTTTATTCATTCATTCATTCATTTTTGGTAAGAAAGCTCCCATTTCTTGTTAGATTTGCAGCTGTGTTTATTACTGGTTGAGCTTTTAATAAATCGTACATTTTCTTTTGAAGTCCTTGGTGAAGTTTACATATGGTAAAGATTTAGAAAGAGAACAAAATGCTCTTTTACAAAATATTTTCAAAATATTTTGAAATATAGACTGATGCTCAGTTTAGTCCACACATGATTAAGTGCTGCCTATGAACACACACCTGACAGGGAGATGCTCGTTTCCGTTTGAATCTACCAGTTAGCCTAATGTAATTCTTTACATGTGAAACCATGAATTTTCTTAATAAACATTAAACTTTTACGTTAAAAAAGACATTCTTGACCAGTTTTCTTGACTGATGTGTTCTTTATCTCTGTGCCATGGACTGACTGTGTTATAGATGAGACAGTTATAGTAACATCTTTCTAAGTAGACACAACCTACACACCTTAAACAGATGAATATGTTTTATGATGTGCTAGAGCAGCTTGTGTGTGGGACTTCAGTATGTATCACTAAAATCCAGAACTCACATTTTTATGAAACAGAAGCAGTGAAGATTCTCCCTGCTAACAACTTAAGTAAACTGAGCCAACAAATATGAGTCCAAGTAAACATTTAATGAGAAAATACTGCCTACTTTTTGTTAATCTCCTTTTGTATTCTGTAATAATGATTGCATGTAGAGTGAGTTGTCCTTCACCTTTGGTGATCTGGTAACTTAGCAGAATGTTTGCCTGTAGAACAAGTATGTGCTACATTCTGAAAAGCAAAGGACATTCATCTCACTAAAAATGTCTCCCAACAAGCAGGCTGCTAGTGGGTTTGTACCGCTTGCAGGGTGACTGAGTTATTTCTTTCTGCAAACACTCCTGTCAGTGTTATAGAGACTTGCACTATCTGTTTAGTAAATGTGACTTAGGAGAAGGAACTACACTACCCATTCATGGGTCATGACTACAAGTCACTGCCCTGCTGGTTTTCTCTTTACCTGATAACTCTCAATAATTCCAAAATTTATCTTAGAGAAAAGTCTTTGAGTCACCTACTTCGGAATTTGAGCCCAGTGAAATGATAAGCACCTGCAGTTTGTATCACATCTCTCTCTAACCAAATCTCTGAGCATTCTTATAGCTTGATAGCAAATTGGGTGAACTGCTGCATTCACTAAAAGATTGAGTTCAGCTTTATTGCAAACAGAATTATGAAGGTCTGTTCTCATGCATTTACTCAGCCTCCTTCATCTGAGTCACACGCCACTAGCAATAGCCCTCCCTTATATTAAGCAATATTCACTTGAAATGGATCATTTCCTTTTTTTAGGTTTACTAAAGAATACTAGAGAAAGAACTATATCTTAATCTATCTTCCTTTCCAATGAAGTAAAAAACAAATTCTTTGACCTCCAAACCCTCAGTTAATGTAAATTTTGCATTTGTTGAAAACTTGATATTTCCCAGAAAGCACATCTGGTTTTGAACTGAACATAGCATTGAACATGAAGAACTTTTACAAGTCAGTGTTCACTGGGCTGAAACTTTTACTCCTATCTGAATATGTTGACTTTTGAGAACTCGTGGGGGATTGATGTTGTTTTGTTTTTCAACTTCTATCTCCTACTTAAGTGATATTAATAGTTGTGCTTATGTAACATCTGTGTTGTGTGTGTATGTTTTTAATCTCTACTTAGGTTGACCTGACAGTTCAAGAAAAGGAGAAATACCTTAATGTGTCTCGCTGGTTTTGTCACATTCAGCATTATCCAGGCATCAGGCAACATCTGTCTAGTGTTGTCTTCATCAAGAACAGGCTATATACTAATTCCCACTAGAAGCTGTCCATGCCATACAGAAGATCTTAAGAAATTGTTTTGAAATGTGAATATATGTTACTCTGTTGCCACTATGGTACTAATGTATAATTAATACTACAGTCATTCATTATTTGTTGAAGTTGATAAGAATTTGAAGTGTATACTGTGTCTGAATGTTTTATTTGTTTCTTTAGTTGAAGTTTTGCGGTAATTTTTATGTCAAATTCCAATGCTCTTTTATAACAAGTTAGATCAATGTTATAAGATTAACCTTTCTTTTTAATAGATTGACATTGTATGGTCAACAATAAGGTTGCAAATCGAGGGCGTTAATCTTAAGAAAAATTGTGTGGTCCTTTTCAATGGTATGACAATGTTGGCTTATTTATTAATCTCTCTTTCATTATTCTCATATTCTAAAATTCATTTTCCCCTTATGGATATTTATGGTAGTTTGTTAAGAACTGTGATAAATTGTGCCAAGGAAACAGGGAAGACAGATGGATTTGTTCTAAATATTTATGTGAGCTAGTAAATGTGGTTGAAAAAATATTTCTTGGTTGTTTCTTTCTTTCTGTAGTCAGTGTTCATTGGGGTGAAACTAACTACTGAGCTGCCCTACGGGAAACTGGAGGAAGATACATTCTTCCAGTTCCTCTTGAGTTAATGATTCTTTTTTGTTGTTAGGCTTATTGTAATATGCAGTGGTCAAAAAGAGATGGGAAATTCTTCCTCCTGGAAGGAGGAAAATAAATATAAAAACAGAGATGGGAAAGTCTTACTGTCCCACTAATTTTGGATTTTTAATTACTAGATTTTTTTCTAAACTGAAAGCCAACTCTCATGGAAAGAACTGCTGTTAAAGTGCTGTGTGAAGAACAGAGGCACTTCATTAAAAGATCTGTATATTTTATAACTCTTGCTGGTTGAATAGATAATAGTTATTGTAGAGCTAAAGACCTTATCTTTACCAATAATGAGAAAAATGGGGTCTTTGGGGGGCTTTCCCGTTTAATGCCACCTAATGTTTTCATGTTGATGCTGAGTCTGACCAGTGGACCCGTCAAAGTTCTAGCAGAAAGAGCAGATACTTGGGAAATATAGAGCACTCAGGTTGAGTCCTGTTTTTATCACTTAGTAGCTGTATGACTTTAAACAAAGCAGTTAATCATGTTTTCTTAATCTCCAAAAATAAAAAGATAATGCTAAATTAGGAGGATTAATGTAGACAACATGAAGAAAAAAGCCTAATACATAGCTCTTGGCCATCAGTAAGGTTAGTTTCCTTTCTCTTCTCCAGGCAAATCATAATTTTGTTGTTTATAACAAAATGAGGATTGTAACAGGCCCCTATTTTTGCCTCTCAAGTTACTGAGTCAGGAGGCTTAACAGGCCAGGTGTGTGAACACCAGCACACCTCATTTTACTGCATCGTCAACACATTGAAGGTTTGTGGCAACCCTGCTTCGAGTGAGTCTGTTAGCACCATTTTTTTCCATCAGCTTGTGCTTGCTTCATGTCTCTGTGTCACATTTTGGTAATTCTCATGTCATTTTGAATTTTTTTCATTACTATATCTGTTAGTGATCTGTGTCCCGTGACCTTTTTTACTATTGTTATTATTTTTGGGGTGCCACAAACCATGCCCATATAAGACTTCAGACTTAATAAATGTTGTGTGTGTTCTGACCGCTCCACTGACCAGCTGTTCCCCATTTCTTTCCTTTTCCTCGGGCTTCCCTCTTCCTCAAGACACAAGAGTATTCAAATTAGGCCACTTAGTAAACTTATAGTAGCCCCTAAGTGCTCAGGTGAAAGGAAGAGTTGCACGTCTCTCTCCCTAGAAATATTAAGCTTCTTGAGGAATGCATGTCAAAACCAAAATAGGCTGAAAGCTAGGCCTCTTGGACCAAACAGCCAACTTGGGAATGCAAAGGAAAAGTTTTAAGGAAATTGAAAGTGCTAGCTGGGTGAGGTGGCTCATGCCTATAATCCCAGCACTTTGAGATGCGGGAATAAATAAAAATTTATGCAATGTATTTCTTATTAAGAAATATATTTTGTAGGCCAGGCGTGGTAGCTCACACCTGTAATCCCAGCACTTTGGGAGGCCAAGGTGGGCGGATCACGACGTCAGGAGATCGAGACCATCCTGGCTAACACGGTGAAACCCTGTCTCTACTAAAAGTACAAAAAATTAGCCGGGCGAGGCGGGCTACTCGGGAGCCTGAGGCAGGAGAATGGCATGAACTCAGGAGGCGGTGCTTGCAGTGAGCCGAGATTGAGCCACTGCACTCCACCCTGGGCGACAGAGCAAGACTCCATCTCAAAAAAAAAAAAAAAAAAAAAACAAATGCATTTTTGTAAGGCTATAGCTGCCATAGATAGTGATTCCTCTGACAGAGAGGGCAAAGTAAATTGAAAACCTTCTGGACAGGATTCAGCATTCTAGATGCCGTTAGGAACATTTGTGAGATTCACGGGAAGAAGTCAAAATATAACAACAGCAGTTTGGAAGAAGTTGTTTCAACTCTAAAGGATGACTTAGGGGGTTCAAGACTTCAGTGGAGGAAACAACTACGGATGTGGTGGAAATAACAAGACAACTAGAATTAGAAGTAGAGCCTGAAGATGGTACTGAATTGCCACAGTCTCTTGGTAAAACTTGAACATATGAGGAGTTACTTTTTTTTTTTTTTGAGACAGAGTCTTGCTCTGTCGCCCAGGCTGGAGTGCAGTGGTGCAATCTCGGCTCACTACAAGCTCTGCCTTCCTGGTTCACGCCATTCTACTGCCTCAGTCTCCCCAGTAGCTGGGACTACAGGCTCCCGCCACCACGCCCAGCTAATTATTTTTGTATTTTTAGTAGAGACAGGGTTTCACCGCGTTAGCCAGGATGGTCTCAATCTGACCTTGTGATCTGCCGGCCTTGGCCTCCCAAAGTGCTGGAATTACAGGCGTGAGCCACTGCGCCCGGTGAGGAGTTGCTTTTTATGGGTGAATACAGAAAGTGGTTTCTTGAGGTGGACTTTATTCCTAGTGATGATGCTGTGAACTCTAGAGAACAAATGATTTATTCTATTACATAGGCTTAGTTGACAAAGCAGCTGCAGGGTTTGAGAGAACTGACTTCAATTTTGGATGAAGTTCTACTTTGATTGAAATGCCATCAAATAGCATTGCATGCTACAGAGAAACGGTTTTTGAAAGGAAGAGTCACTTAATGTGGTAAACTTTATTGTTGTCTTAAGAGATTGACACAGCCACCCCAACCTCCAGCAACCACCACCCTGATCAATGAGGAGCCATTGACATGGAGGCAAAACCCTCCACCAGCAAGAAGATTGACTTCCTAAAGGCCCAGGCGATCATTAATGCTGTTTTTAGCAACAAAATATTTTTTAGTTAAGGTGCATACATTGTGGTTTAGACATAATACTGTTGCACACTGAATACACTCCAGTATAGTATAAACGTAACTTTTCTATGGACTAGGGAGCTGAAAAAGTTGTGCAACTTACTTTGTTGTCATACTCACTTTATTGTGGTGCTCTAGAAAGGAACCCCACAGTCTTTCACATCTTCCTGTATAACAGATCAAGACAGTTGTTACATGATGTATTTCACAATTCGTTGCCCTCAGGAGTATTTTTAGTTTTATGATATGATCTTTAAATTAAAAACTGTAAATTTGTATTTGTGTGTTCGGAGACTACAGGGTTCAAATTAATTGCAGGAGTTGTTATGTGTCTTACAGGGGCAGGCCAAGTCTGTGTACCTTTCACGCTAACCACTGGGGCTGCTATAAGCACGCCACATTATGGTTCACTGCTGCAAATTACGCCTAGCCCCAACGCTTCTGTCTTCTCCTCCCAGTCAGCAGGAGGGTTGAAGCAGGACAGATAGAGGCAACAGGAAATAGGCCACCAAGCATCCTCATCCCAACTATTTCACTCTTTTCCTTCATTTTAGGTNTTTTTTTTTGAGACGGAGTCTGGCTCTGTCGCCCGGGCTGGAGTGCGGTGGCCGGATCTCAGCTCACTGCAAGCTCCGCCTCCCGGGTTTATGCCATTCTCCTGCCTCAGCCTCTCGAGTAGCTGGGACTACAGGCGCCCGCCACCTCGCCTGGCTAGTTTTTTGTATTCTTTAGTAGAGACGGGGTTTCACCGTATTAGCCAGGGTGGTCTCGATCTCCTGACCTTGTGATCCGCCCGTCTCGGCCTCCCAAAGTGCTGGGATTACAGTCTTGAGCCACCGCGCCCGGCCGGCAATTCTTTATTGTGCAAAACATTGAGGGAACAGGTATTACTTGGTACCATCAAGTCCCAGGACTTCTCGCAACTAACTTAGATCTTGGAGGATGAAGGGATGGTCGAAAGATGAAGACCTGGCTTCTGCAGCCAAGGGTTAGATCATCTTCTCAGCATCCAGATCAAAACAATTCATTTCCTTGTAGAATTTCTACTGTGCTTCTTGGGTCATTTCTGTCAGGCACTTGCCTGAAGTGCCCTTTTCTTCTCACCTGATGACCTCTTCAGTATTCTGCTTTGTCAATGTCCTCATGGACGGCAAGTCTGTCCCACCCCTGGCCCCTGATTCTGTCACTGGCATCATTGTACTGTTTTTGATTATCTGTTTCTTCTGCCAGGCTTAGTAATTTCTTGAGAGCAGAGACTATATTTTCCCTTGCTTATCCAGCCCTCAGAACAATCACTGGCACACCACAGTCGGTTCTCAATCTGTTAAAAGAATGTACTGTTCTTTTAAGTTCCTTTTGAGCTGACTGAGAAAAGTATAAGTGTAAATTACATGTATATGTTAACGGTACGGCTGTATATTGCAGAAAGACCCAATAACATCACGGTGGGTTGTTTTTCTCTCATGTAAAAGAAGTTAGGAAATAGACCACCTTTGGTGTGAGCATCCAGCTCCTGTCTCTGCTGCTCCATGCTGAACGAGTGGTTTCCATTCTAAAGTTCAACGTATGGTCCAATATTAATGTCAGAGCTCCAGACATCAAATCTGATTAAGACCCAAAGAAAGAGCAAGAGGGGGACAGCAAAAGGCTTCTCTCCCAGCCTTCTCAATTCCCCTGGAGGGCCTTTCCTGGAAGCCCTATTCAGCTGTATTGATTTACAATTTTGGCCACTGCAGCTGGGAGGAGGCCAGATGTGTAGTCGGAGGGCACCTAGAATAAAGCTGCTCTGTCAATGAGAAAAGAAGGAAAAGGGATACTGCATAGGCAACCAGCTACCTTTGTCACAGTGAGTAACACTTAAATGGGAAAATGCCTTCTGAGTGCCAAATGATCAATTGTGTAAGATCTTTTGTTAATAAATTGCTGACATCACATGGATCATCAGTTTGCAAAGAATTGGGATATAATACAATTTCCACTGACCACATTGCACTGACAGTTTAATTTTCATGATTCAGAGCTAATTTTAGGATTCTGTAGTATGCAGAGTTATGAAGATCTGTTAATGCTTTTTAAAATATGTGTTAAAACTTTTAATAACAATAATAGTTAACATTTCCTGAGCATTCAGTGAGTATCAGGCACTATTCTAAGTGCTTTAAGTGAATTCACTCCTTTTTTGTCCCCTTTTGCCGATAAGGAAGCTGAGGCACACAGAGGTGGGGAACTAACCCAGCATCATCCAACCAATGGTCAAGGGACTGAGATTCAAACACAAATGTCTGCTCAAACTTCACCTGTAAACTACTTTACAGGGGGTGCCATAAAATGCCAGTTAATTAACTTGTGGAATCAGTTTTTGCCAACCTAGAAAAAAGCTGCCCTAAGTATTAGATAAAATAAATGGGTACATAATTTTAAGAATAAATGAAATGGTTGCACCACTCTGGGAATATATGGAAAACCTCTAACTTGTACACTTTAAATGGTGAATGTTGTAATATGTGAATTACAGCATGAAAGCATTTGGGGGTGGGGAAGCAGTGGAGTCAAGCACACCAGCCTCACCATGTGTTAACTATGAGACCTCACTCAAGTTACTGCACATGGAATTTCTCATATGAAGTAGGGGTAAAGATAACTGATCTCATTTAGTTTGCAGTGAGAATGTATAAAACTTACCCAGCACTGTGCCTAATATGTAGAAAGTTATGAGTAAAGGACCAACTGCTATGGAAGGTTGTAAAATCATAAAATTATTAAGACTTTTCCCACCTGCCAATCATCCCTGAGGTACCAACCTGCTCAACATGTGAGCCTATCTGAGATAAACGGTGGCAGAGCATCTTGAGATTTTGATAAAACACGAATTTATATTACTTACCAGTTTAAAAAGTCTCTCACGCCTGTAATCCCAGCACTTTGGGAGGACGAAGCAGGCGAATCACAAGATCAGGTGTTCAAGACCAGCCTGGCCAACATGGTGAAACCCCATCTCTACTAAAAATACAAAAAAATAGCTGGGTGTAGTGGCAGGCACCTGTAATTCCAGCTACTTGGGAGGCTGAGGCAGGAGAATTACTTGAACCCGGGAGGCGGAGGTTGCAGTGAGCCGAGATTGTGCCACTGCACTCCAGCCCTGGTGAAAGAGTGAGACTCTGTGTCAAAAAATAAAAAAATAAAAAAGTCTGATTCTTACATTTTTCAAGCTGTTGAAAAAAAGGACCATGCTGTCTTTCTTATTTTGTTTCTAATAGATCAGTGAGCCAGGTGTGGTGGCTCACACCTGTAATCCCAGTGCTTTGGGAGGCTGAAGCAAGAGGATCACTTGAGCCCAGGATTTGAGATTACAGTGAGCTATGATTGTGCCACTGGATCCCAGCCTGGGCAACAGAGTGAGACCCTGTCTCTTAAAAACAAAGATTGATGAGACCTGTCTAAGATACAGTACAGTTATCTTTGTGAATGATCTTCCTTCAGAAAAGTGAAAGCCCCTTTCCAAGGATTTTCTTTCTGTAATTCTGAGAAACCTACAGCACTGACCAGTCAATGATAACCCAAATATTATTTAGGCCATACTGTGTAACAGACACTCTGCTAGGCCCTGCAGATAACACAGTCACATCCCTGCTCTCATAAAGTTTACAATCCAATGGTCTGTGAACATATTCCTGAAACGGTGTATAGAGCACTCTTTGGGAGGCTGCCAGCCACTCAGCATTGTTTGAAAGTAAATAATTAGATATCATTTACTGAGTATTTAATATGTTCTGAGCTCTGTATGGGAATTTTACAACACTAATATGATCTCATGTTAATTTACGAGCTAGAGAGGAGGCAGAGACTAACCCACATGCTAACCACCACCTTGGTTAGACCATGGCTGAAATGGGAACTGTATGATTTCAGGGTTGGAAGACCATCTGTTCCCATGTTCACTGGATTTGATTCAACTGCCCTGATTAGATATATATCCCTATTCCATGTGTAACTTTCAAGAACAGACCAAAAATTCCAAGTAGGGAAGACTCACTCTTCAGTCAAACATCCGTGAACTTTTTCATTAATTAGAATAAAAACGAGTTTTAAAACAAATAGAAATTCTAGAATGGGAACAATGTCAAACGACCACAGCCACGGTTATACCCAAGCATCCAAGAGATCATGAAGTGTTTTGTGTAGTTTTGTGGTTGTGAGTCTCTTCTCAAGCGACAACTATCACAATATGGTAGAAAAGGTGACATAGCTCCAAGAATGACATAATCATCCATCCATGACCTGACTTCCCAGTTAAACACCCCATCTCCCACCCCCAGTTCAGCAATAAGATTATTCACTAAGGTTTTTAGCAGATATATAGGAATTCTCATGTTTACTCCCAGTTATACCTTGATCTTCCATTGACCCCACCCAAGTACACCTGAACCCACGGTTAACCACAGTCAGTAATAAGCACATTAGATCTCCCACAGGGATGAAGAAGGCAGGAAAGGAGGAGTGGAATGAATGTGAATCGTCACCCACTGCCAGCGCGTCATACCATCAGTGCCCCCTTAAAAATGTAGTTCATGGCCAGACGCGGTGGTTCATGCCTGTAGTCCCAGCACTTTAGGAGGCTGAAGTGGGCAGATCACCTGAGGTCAGGAGTTCGCAACCAGCCTGATCAACATGAAGAAAGCTTGTCTCTACTAAAAATACAAAATTAGCCGGGTGTGGTGGCGCATGTGTGTAATCCCAGCTATTCGGGAGGCTGAGGCAGGAGAATCGCTTGAACCCGGGAGGCAGAGGTTGCAGTGAGCCAAGATCGTGCCATTGCACTCCTGCCTGGGCAACAAGAGCAAAACTCCGTCTCAAAGAAAAAAAAAAAAAAAGTCATTCATGAGAGACTCGCTGAAAGTCCATCCAGAATAGCAAGTCTGCCCAGAATAGCTTCAAGATATGTTGATAAAAATTTAAGCAGATATATTGTTAGGACGAAATAGAACTCTATTATAATCAGGTACATGCACATCACACCCAAAGATAAAATACACTATTTGACAAGTGGTTAAATTAGAATTATTGTGAACTATAGCTTTTTCGTTTACATTTTTTTCTAATATTTGACTTAATTCCTTTTAAAAAAAAAAGATGTTACATGAACTTTAATATTAATCTAGCTTTGGCAGGGAGGTGGTAGTTTAATGGATTAGAGCATTTAGCTTTTTACCCCGGAGAGCAATATTTCTTCTTTCTCTCTATAATTAGATAATCTGCTACTACCCATTACCAGGGCACTAAATTTCAAATTCTCCATACACCTGAGCAGGCTGCTACATATCTGGCCATCTTAATTTTCGTCTTGATTTATTGAAGCTGAATTACATTCCTAACTCTTCCTGGAGCACTGGGTGAATTTTATTGCAAAAGCAATGGGGAGAAAGTTACCGTCATATATCTCTCTTGCTGGGCAGAGCTTTTAGGTACACAAGGGGCTCCACATCCCACTGCTCTGTGGCTTGTATGCTGGATTTATAACACCGTGAAGCCCAGCTCTAGGGTTACATACAGGCATATCAGAGATGAGATGGGGAATTTGATTTTGCAATAATGATTAGTTGTTGCTGGCGCCCACATTCCTGCAGGCTTTGCCTTTATTCCGAATACTGCTAGAAATAAAACTAATTCTAACTCTACCTAATCTAGCAAAACTCATCTTTCACTTAAGGAAGGGAGGCCAAAAGAAGGTAGGCAGGAAGGCAGGAGAATTTGAGGTGCTGGCCATTTTTGCTGTTATCTCAAGGATTTCTGCTTCCATTATCATGATTCCTTTAGGAATATTTTAATCTTTTAAACTTTTGTTTCTTTGGGGGTAATGAAAGCATTGCATCTTTTTCAGCCCAGTGAGTTAATTTGATGGCTCATTCGTGCTGTCTCTTCCACTTCAAAGAGGCCAGGTCCCTAGGGCTAGCCAATAGTATTATGGCTCCTGCAGATTTGGCTTGCCATTCCTGCTGGGTGTCATCTGTCCTTGGAGTCTTGCAGTGGATAATTTTTGTTCTCCCCAATATCATCAGCTTGAGAAATTTGTGCCTGGCAGGCCTGTCTATCCAAGTTAAGCTTGAAATACAGTAGCCATATGACCAATTTGACAAGGCATACGTAGCTCTAAACAGTAAGGCCGCAGGCTTGCTTTGAGCAAGATGAGAAACTTCCAGCCACCTGATTACAAATTCCAAAGCTTCTTTGGTGCAGTCTATGAACTAGTCTGTTCATGTAATGTAAGTTCTCCTTCTCCCCATCCCCATTTTTCCTGACCTTTTGCAACACACATACCTTGTCTTAAAAACCCTTAGAAGTTTTAAACTCTCAGACTGACCTCATGAGGTTTCCAGTTCCTGACCGCTTTCACCATTTGACTTGAGCCCTGTCACTTGGATAAAAGAATTCTATCATTGACTCTCATTATCAGATGCTGAGGGAACAGGTAATAGACACTGCAATAAAGCACTGGTTCTCAGACCTTAGCATGCATGGGAATCACCTGGGTCACAGATTTCTGGGATCCAATTTGAGTTTCTGATTCAGGAGGATTTTTTTTTTTTTTTTTTTTGAGACAGAGTCTTGCTCTGTAGCCTGGGCTGGAGTGCAGTGGCCGGATCTCAGCTCACTGCAAGCTCCTCCTCCCGGGTTTATGCCATTCTCCTGCCTCAGCCTCCCGAGTAACTGGGACTACAGGTGCCTGCCACATCACCCGCCTGGTTTTTTTGTATTTTTTTAGTAGAGACGGGGTTTCACCGGGTTAGCCAGGATGGTCTCGATCTCCTGACCTTGTGATCCACCCGTCTCGGCCTCCCAAAGTGCTGGGATTACAGGCTTGAGCCACCGCGCCCAGCCTGATTCAGGAGGATTCTAATACTGCTGCTGTGATGACCATACCATGCAAACCACTGCACTACACCTGTCCAAAGCTTAGGTGACAGGCATACACAGAGTTAGCTGCATGTACACAACAACTCATGCTTTTGTCTTTTTGCACAGTTGAGTCCAGTTTAATGAAGGTGTGTCCGGGGTGGTGGAGGGAATGCATTCTGTGTTCCAGTGGGTTGGCTCTGTCACTGGAAGAGTTACTTTCTAGTAGTTCTTGCAGTAAGCCCTGCATGTTCTCCGAATGGTGGAGCTACACCAGAAGCTTCTCTAGGAGGAACTACTAGCAGCAGTTGGTACAGGAAGATTCAGTACTGGATTATAAAGTTGCTTCAGCCTAAAAGACCGCTAATGCTAATACAAAGCATGCTACCTCACAGTAAGCTGGCTTTCATGCCCGGTGTGCCCTAAGCATTTCCCAAACTTTTTCTTTTTTTTTTGTTTTGAGACAGAGACTCGCTCTGTTGCCCAGGCTGCACTGCAATGGTGCAATCTTAGCTCACTGCAACCTCTGCCTCCCAGGTTTGAGCGATTCTTCTGCCTCAGCCTCCCGAATAGCTGAGATTACAGGTGTTTGCCACCACGCCCAGTGCTAATACTAAAATTTTTTTGTATTTTTAGTGAGAGGGGTTTCACCATGTTGGTCAGGCTGGTCTTGAACTCCTGACCTCAGGTGATCCACCCGCCTCAGCCTCCCAAAGTGCTGGGATTACAGGTGTGAGCCACCGCACCCGGCCGCATTTCCAAAACTTTATGAGATTGCTACACAGTAATATTTAGTACCTCACCCAAAAAGACTACCTACTCTTTTGTTTTGTTTTGTTTTGAGACAAACAGAGTTTTACTCCTGTTGCCCAGGCTGGAGAGTAATGGTGCGATCTCATCTCACCGCAACCTCCACCTCCTGGGTTCAAACGATTCTCCTGCCTCAGCCTCCCGAATAGTTGAGATTATAGGCATGTGCCACCGTGCCCAGCTAATTTGTATTTTTAGTAGAGACAGGGTTTCTCCATGTTGGTCAGGCTGGTCTCGAACTCCCTACTTCAGGTGATCCACCCGCTTCAGCCTCCCAAAGTGCTGGGATTACAGGCATGAGCCATCGCGAACAGCAAGACCACCTACTCTTTTCTCCTCCTTTGCCTTAATCAGTTTTTGCATTATTTTTTATTTTATAACCCATTTCTAAAATAGGTTAGACAAACGAAGATAAGAAATAATGTCAATAGAAGATGTTGCAGAGGAAATCTCATGGAGTGCATTTGATAGAACACAAAATCAACTTAGGAGTCCCTCCATCTTCCACCCTGTGCCGGTTATGGTTCCCCTTGATGGGCTTATACTAAGGAATAAATTATAATTGTATTCATTGTATACATGTAATTACTCATTTATTTTTTAATTTTCACAAGATTCAATATGGGATTAGAGCAAATAATTATCCCCAAAGTCAGAACTTTACTTCTACTAAATTGACAATGTCTCCATGATTTAGATGTCTTGACTCTCAAAAAGTACAGTAATTGGAAAAATCCCTTTATAATCCCATGGTTATATTTGTATATGATATCGATTTAGAGGTTATGATGTGAGTACAGCTATTCTTAAAAACGTAAAGGTACTTAATGTATGATTTCATTTCTATAATATTTTGAGGTAAAAAAATTTTAGAAATAGAGGACAGATGATAGGTTGCCAGAAGTCAGGGTGGGGACAGGGAGGAAGGTAAATGTGGTTATAAACAGGAACCTTAACGGGATCCTTATGGCATCAGAACTGGTCAGTATGTTGACTGTGATGATAGATGCATAAATCTGCGCATAATAAAATTGCATAAACTTAAACATATATACGCACAATGAATACAAGGAAAACTGGTGAAATCTGAATAACATCAGTGGATTGTATCAATGTCAATATCCTGGTTGTAATATTAGCATTTGCAAAATGTTACCACTGGGGGAACTAGGCAAAGTGTAAAAGGAAACTCTATTATTTCTTACAACTGCATGAGAATCTACGAATATCTCAATACGAATTTCATTAAAAAACACAAGAAAAGTCTCGTCAATCCAGAGACAATAAGAGATAATACAAGACCTTCAGGGAGAGGATAAGAGTCCTAAAACTCTTGAGATTTCATGGTTCAAAGACCAAGGATACACTCATAGCAGCTGCATGTGCCAGGTGAAATGGCACTGCCAGTGTTGCTTCTCAGTCTCCTAGCTGTCTGAGCTGCAGTGTAAAGATTTCTGTAAAAGCAGAGAGAGAACAGAGGCATATGCTGGACCTCACCATCCCAGAGAACAATACAACTCAATAGTGTATAATCAAATGGCTAGAACACATATTCACAGGCTACAAGCAACAGACTTGCAGAAAAGTAATTGTGTACTTATTCAGTGTTGGTTCCCCTGTAGGCTCCATGAGGAAAGGAAAAGGCTGCATCTTAGTTCAGCACTTGTTCAGCACTATATCTTAGTTCCTAGCACTGTGCTGGGCACATAGCAGCTGCTCAGTAACGTATTTGTTAAATGTTTTTGAATGAAAAAATGAAAAGCCCATGTGGCCTGTTAAAGTTAATATGGCTTCGGTCTTCCTTCTCTCCAAATCTCCCCTCCCCACTCTCTCTTCACCCACCACCTATACTTAAACACAGAGTCAGATGTTTCTGCCACATACAAGTCAGGCAGTCATTTAACCTCTCTGTGCCTCAGCCTCCTCATCTGTAAAATGAGGACAAAAATAACAACTTCAAAGGCCGGCCATGAGGATTAAACGAATGCAAATTTGTAGACCACTTACAGTATTACCTGGCATGTAGCAAGTGCCATGTAAGTGTTTGTTAAACCACAGTGCTATCCAAAGTTAGCACAGCCTTCAGAGGTCAAAGCATGTTCCTCCTCAAGACTCCCCTTCAGACACCTGCCACAAGCTCTGGGGTTCCCAGGCCACCTGCATTTCTGACCAGCTGTCTCTGTCATATGCCCAGGGCCTGAACACTGTCTGCTAGGGTGCCTCAGTTCTCACCCATGCAGCTTCTCTCTACACATGATATTTCATTGCTATTCGCTTTACTCCCTCAGGTCTCACAGAATGACTCATAGAACTCAAGAAAGTGTTCTCCTTACTATTACAGTTTTATTATAAATAACACATATCAGGACCAGCCAAATGAAGAGATGCATAGGGCGAGATATGGGAGATTTCTCAAATAGAAGCTATGTGTCCTCAGGAACGCTTCACCCTCCTGGCACTTTGATGAATGATTACCAACCAGTAAGCTCACCTGAGCTTCCATGTCCAGAGTACTCATTGGGGTTCCATTATGTAGGCATAGTTGATTAAATCATTGGCCACATGGCTGAACTCAGTCTCCAGCCCCCATCTGCTCCCCAGAGGTGGGCCTGTTTATGTGGCTCAAAGCCTAAGCCCTCATGGTTGGCTGGCCCCTCTGGTGTGGCCAACCTCCATTCTGAAATCATCTTGGGCCCTCCATGGGTCATCTCATTAGCATAAACGCAGATGTATTCCCAGAAGCCCAGCATGAATAACAAAGACAATTCTATCACCTGGGAAATTCCAAGGATTGAGGGTACCTCCCAGGAACCAGAGTCAAAGTCCAGTCAAATTCTTTATTATACAGCATAAGTTTACTGACTTGAATAGGCAGAGGGCGCAAGAAAAGCATTCTAGGAAACAGGTGTCTAAAAAGAAAGGCAGGAATAGTCTGCCACACTCATGGCATAGTAGGAAACAGCCCCCAACTGATTGACTTTGCTATACAGTAGTCCCTCCTTATCTGAGGTTTCACTTTCTGTGGCTTCATTACCTGCAGGACAGTACAATAAGGTATTTTGAGAGAGAGAGAGACTACATTCACATAACTTTCATTAAATTGTTCTAATTGTTCATCTCTTACTGTGCCTAATTTATAAATTAAACTTTATCATATGTATATGTAGGAAAACACATAGTATATACATGGTTCAGTACTGTATGAAGTTTCAGGAATCTACTGGGGGTCTTGGAATGTATTCTCAGTAGATATAGGTGGCAACTGCACTGGACTGCATCAGCCTTGAGCCAAATAATCAGGGCTCTGAGTTTAGCTCCAACGTTCAAGCACCTTCCTATTCCAGCAGCATCCGCCCTGAGCCAGCATGGCGGCAAGAGCTTCTGCCAGTTAACACCCTGACTACACGGCAGACGCCTTTCCGGAACCGCCCGCTGAGTAGATCAAATTTCTCCGGCGCCCTGTGATGACGCAAAAAAAACCCGAGCGCGCCTTGAAAGAGGGCGGCCAGGTTTGCGCAGGCGCAGCGCGGCCGCGGGTGGGCGGAACTGGTCGGGATGAGTGGCGGAGGGACAGACACCCTTGTGGGTTGTGAGGCCGCCCTGGGCGGTGGCAGCAAGAAGAGGGACTCCCTGGGGACTGCAGGCTCAGCGCACCTCATTATCAAGGGTACGGAGTGTCAGGGCTATAGTCCCTGGTGGTTCCTAGCACAGCCTCACCTCCCAGGCGGCGCCCTCTGACCCGGGCCAAACCCCGGCTCACGGGCTGGCGCGCGTGCGTTTGTGCGGGTGGGGGCGTCGTGGTTGGTTCCCTTCTTTATCCCCGCTCCAAATGCGTCCCACTATAGCCAACCAGCCCAACTCCTCGTGCTTCCCCGCTTTCCTCTGCCTCAACCTGAGCTATCAGGCCCGCCCACGTCCATTCTGCAAGCTCAGGACCCCTGGGCGCAGAGCCTTTGGGCAGCCTCGTGACCGACGTATAGTGGAAAGGGCATTGGACCTGGGAGGCGGGGGGCAGTCGCTTAGGAGTTGAGTGACTTCGGGTCATTGGCTTTACGCACTCTCCTACCCGATCTGTTCCTGGTCGTGCGAGGAGTAAGTGAGATAACACTTACGAAAGCGCTCTGTAGCACCGTAAAGAACCATTCACGTTCAGAAATGTCCGTGTGTCCTGTGTGCTTTGAGCTGGGAGAAGGTTACAACCTAGATTCTCACAGAACCTGCATTAGGTTTGACTCCTAAAGCTCACAACGCTGTTTCCTGCGGGAAAGTCTTTGACAGTTGAGTTGTGTAGTTCTTTATGTATACCAGATATATACGGTGCTTATATACAGTGTATTCGTATTTTTTCTACTTGACATACTTAAGAAGAGATGTCCTAATAAAATTCATTAAAATAGAGAATTGGAATCTGCCCATCGTATGTCTGCAAAAATGAAAAATTTGGGGAACATTGCCAGTGAATGAACATAAATACTACATTTTCTTTAATTTCTCAAGGAATTTTGAGATTTACATTTTAAACTACATAGCTGTAACTAAGAAGAAGAATAAATTGAGTCACCAAAAGACTTAAATTCAGACCTTCTTAATGACTTTTTCAGACTTATGAAAAAGAGACTTACAATGAACATTCACTATCCACCGTAATAAATAAATTACTAAAAGCCCCAATGTGTCTTGCTCTAATTGCACTCATTCCCCTCCCTCCTCTCAAGGTAGCCACCATCCAAAATTTGGTGTTTATTATTCTTGTGCATTTCTTTATAGTTTTGTGGCTTCTATCTATCTCTATCCCAAAAGGGAATATTTTGAGTATTTTTAAAGGTTTATGTAAATGGCTTTAATCCTCCTGAAACTTGCTTTTGTATTTATTATAAAATACATATTATATTTTTTATTATATTTATGTTGATAAGTGTAACTCTGATGTATTTATTTTTATTTGGTGATTCATAGAATTCCATTATATGAGTATGGTTAAGGTGTTTCCCGTTTTTTCTTTTGATATAACACCTATGCTATAATAAATATGTATAAATGGCCTTATTAATTTGTGCAAGAGTTTTCCAGGCTACATACCTAGGCATGAAAATGCTAGGTGTACATGTCTTCAACTTTATTAGATACTGAAAGATTGTTCTCAAAAGCAGTTGCATCAGTGCACACATCCACTGGCAGTGGATGAGATTTCCTCTTAGTCCATAGTCTAAACTGGATTTTAACCTTCATCTCTTGGTGGGGAAGAGAGAGAGTAAAACAAGCTAGAGATGATGCCATTTAGCATGGATTAACCCTAAATTTCATTTTATCTTTATAGATCTTGGAGAAATTCATTCAAGGCTTTTGGATCACAGACCAGTTATTCAAGGTGAAACTCGTTATTTTGTAAAAGAATTTGAAGTGAGTATTTAAACTTATTTTATAAAAGTACTTCCCTAATTGTTAGTGTGTTATTATACAGAAGAGAATTTCCCCAATTTTAAAATCTGATTTTAGTTCATGTGTTCATAAAATATACGAAGTAAAATGATGAAGAGGTAAAATTGTTGTTTTAATGGCATAAATTCCATACTAAACAGCAGGAGACATAAGTTCTGGTGCCTACTCTAGGGCATTTAATATCTGTCGATCTCAGGTTTTTTAAATCTATAAAATGAGATACAGTGAAAAAAAAGTGATTTTAGAGATTGATGGGTCTGAGTTTTCCAGACTCATTTTCTGTATTTTTTTTTCCTCAACTGAGACATCACCAATCACTCAAGCAGTCAAATTAAAACTTGAGAATTATCCTTGGCTATATCCTTTCTTACAGGTTCCACATTCAGCGACCACATCTTTTAGACGTTACCTAGATGTTTACCTCATAAATGTCCATTCTTTCTGACAGGTTTGCCTGCTTTATCAACCAAGTCAAATTCAGTTTTCACCCTGCTGCCAGGGGAATCTAACATTATTTCACTTTTTAAAACCTTTGATACTATTTCTGTCAGCAGGATAAAGTCCAAGCATTGTTCTGTGACCTGGCTCCTGCTTTTCTAGCTTAACCACCTGCCAGTCTACCTTACGTACTATGTTTCAGCGACAGTGATGCACGAACATGCCATCTTGTTTCATATGACTTTGGTTTATTGTGCTTTAAGCGGTAACTTCTCAAACGACCACTGGGATGGTAAATGGTGTTACACAGACAATTTTGTGATTCTGTGTATAAGTTTCAGTTTTTTGCAAATGAGACTGACCAATCAGGATGTGCAAACATGCCAAAAGGAGAGAACCTTTTAGTAAACCCAGTTGGTACAGAGCACTCAAGGTAGAGGGCCAGAGCTGTTGCATTAGATAACCATTTCTGGGTGCAAAAGATGCTGTGACTCAAAAACTGTGTAATACTTTACAGGATATGTGCATTTTAGAATAATGTCTGGTACCTAGGAATTAACTAGGTACATAACCAAGTTAATTATACATGTTAAATAACATGTATGTTAATTAACGTGTAAATATAATTAGTTTAGTTAATATGTTAATTAACGTGCATAACTGGTTCATTGTTCATTAAGCAGTAAGTTCCCACAATCTGATTATACCACATCGTCATCATTAAAAAAAATTCTTTTTTATCTTTTTGATATTTATTTATTTGTCATCATTATTTATTATTCTTATTACGAATAAGAATAATGTGGGAGACACAGAAAATTATCCAGAGACTATTCCTTTACCGTGCTGCCTAAAGAAGATTACCAATTCCTTAGTAAGAAGAAAGTGGAGGCCAGGCGAGGTGGCTCAAGTTATCTCAGCACTTGGGGAGGCTGAGGTGGGCAGATCACTTGAGGTCAGGAGTTTGAGACCAGCCTGGCCAATGTGGCAAAAGTCCATCTTTACTAAAAAAAAAGTACAAAAATTAGCCGGGCATGGTGGCATGTGCCTGTAGTCCCAGCTACTCGGGAAGCTGAGGCAGGAGAATCTCTTGAACCCGGGAGGTGGAGGTTGCAGTGAGCCGAGAATGCGCCATTGTACTCCAGCCCCGGCAATGGAGCGAGACTCTGTCTCAAAAAAAACAAAAAAAGAAGAAAGTGGAAATTTCTATACAAACTTGCTATAAGATTTTTACGGTGTGTTGTATAAATATGTTTTTAAAATTGTATTGAGTTTCACATTTATAGAGTGTGGATTTAGTTCTTAAATGTGGGAGTTACATTTTCTTCTTTTTACTTCACTTCAGCAACCACATTATCAGCAAATCTACCTCTAAAACATATCTTAAATCTTTCTACTTACCCTTTTTGCCACTACTCCGATCCCAACCCAGCTCACCGGCAGCCCTCACCTGGCCACCTGCAGTACGCCCCAATCTGGTCTTCTTGATTTCAGTTTTATATCTGTGAAATAGCCTTTCTCCCACGGTAGCCAAATGGTCTGCAGATCCGGTTGTACCACACCCTTGCTTAGCCTTCTCTTACTATGGCTTTTCTTTACATGGACAGTGCACTCCAGCTCCTTGGCTGGTCTTAAAAATCCTAGATGAGGCCGGGCGCGGTGGCTGAAGCCTGTAATCCCAGCACTTTGGGAGGCCGAGACAGGCGGATCACGAGGTCAGGAGATTGAGACCATCCTGGCTAACACGGTGAAACCCCGTCTCTACTAAAATACAAAAAAAAATTAGCCGGGCATGGTGGCGGAAGCCTGTAGTCCCAGCTACTTGGGAGGCTGAGGCAGAATGGTGTGAACCCGGGAGGCGGAGCTTGCAGTGAGCTGAGATCTGGCCACTGCACTCCAGCCTGGGGGACAGAGAGAGCAAGACTCCATCTCAAAATAAAATAAAATAAAATTTAAAAATCCTAGATGATCTCTGACCTCTCCTTGTCTTTCAGACTTTATTGTATACAACTCTTCACTCCTTGTGTTTCAGCCACAATTCTTCCTTTCTTTTTCTTTTAACACATCACTATTGTTAAGCATCAGCAATTCTATCTTCCTAAGATGCTGCTACTTCTCATTTTTCGCAGGGCTCGTTATTTTTGGTTTAGATTGCAGGTTAAATATCACCTCCAGCCCTTTAGTCCAAGGCAGTCACCAGTATAGTCTATCATGTCACCCTAATTTACTTCTCTATATAGCACTGTATTCATTTTCTAAGTCTGTGTAATAAATTACTACAAATTTAACAGGTCAAAACAGCTTATAGTAACAGCTGATTATATAAAGTCAAACAAAATGTGTCGAGCACTTATTTTATGTGAGGCATAATATCAGGAAGTAATGATTTACCAGTGAATAGGACAGACATAGTCCCACCCTTCATTCTTACAGTGCTTTGAGGAATGGTCTTTATTATTGAAGAATGATCTCTGAAGGGCTCAAGAACATTTTATCAGCTAAGTTTGAGTTGCTTCTCTTGAAAAGTGCTTGATCCAGTCTTTTCACACAGTGACCAACACAAGAGCAATTGGTCTTCCCTCCCCCATTGGTCTTCCTCAGGATTTAGTGTAGCACAGAACCTCAGGCTCAAATGCCTTTTCTGTCTGTTATACTCTCCTCTCAGATTAGAAGGAAAAAGCTCAACGTGTTTCAGAGGCTTTAGGTTTGAATATACATCTGCATTATTTGTACTTCTTTTCTATCTTGGCTGAAACAATGATATCAGATAATTAATAAATGTGGTCTTTGCCCAAAGTGGCATGGTTAGTTAGAGAAGAGTGGCGAAGCAGAGCTGCTGGTACCTCCTGGAAGTTTCGTCTTTTCTGTACCATTTGAATATTTTTTACTTTAAGAAAAACTGGCTAGCACTTAAAGCTGAAGTTTATATGTTTAAAAAACTTAAGGTATATGGCAACAATTAGCTTTTTCTTTATAAAATTTTACTTGTAAAAGAAGGGAGTAAGTGCCACATGGTGGCAGCATTACTTAAATTATTGAAGTACTGTTAGGCTATTTTTTTTTTTCATTAGTATTTAAGGGCAATTGACTGTCTTTCTCCTAGCTTTATACAAACTCTTTTCCCCTTGATTCCAATGGACGTTATGGGCAGAGATTCATAAGGATCTCACCTTTCAGGTGGAATCCTTCCAGTGAGTATTCATGTCATAGTATCAGTGGGTAAAGGCATTGTCCTCTGTGCCACTGTCTTTCTAGCCTTGGAGGAACTGTTATGGCCTTTCTCATGTAGAAAAGAGCAGAGACTCATGGTAGTCAGTAAGTATTTAGACATGCTTGTAGAGTATATAATCCTGTATAAGTTCAATGTTTAGTTTTTAGCAAACTTTATTCATGCAATGCTTTATGGAATAGTTACTGAATACCTATGTATATCAGTATGGAATATGTTTAGTTGATAGTGACAGATAATCTGAAAAATAGTGGATTTAACAAGTGCTTAATTTTCTATCACAATATGCAGAGTTTAGAGTTAGCGTAGGGCTGGAATGGTGGCCCTATGATGTCAAGCTTTTTCTTCCAGTTTTACCTTCTGTCCCCCTGGGATGTTGCCTTTGTCCTTATGCTTACAAGTTGACTTTTTTGTTTTGTTTTGTTTTAAGACAGGGTCACACTCTGTAACCCAGCCTGGAGTGCAGTGGCAGGATCATGGCTTACTGCAGCCTCAACCTCCTGGGTTCAAGCAGTCTTCTTACTTCAGCCTCCCAAGTAGCTGGGACCACAGTAACCTATCCTCTGAATGGAGCTGCATAGCTCCCCTCTCTGTTCTCAGTTGTGTTTGTCTTTGAACTGAGAGACCATTTTCTTGTACATGTAAATTAGTCTGCCATAAGGAATGAAATAGTTTACCCTGCTCTCTCATGATTCTTCCAGATTACAATGCCATGGCTGGCCTTTCTCATAGTGACAGGGTCTCACTGTGTTGCCCGTGCTGGACTTGGACTCCTGGGCTCAATTGATCCTCCTACCCCAGTCTCCAAAAGTACTGGGATTATAAGCATGAGCCACCATGCTCAGCCTACAAGGTGGCTTTTGGACCTCCACCCATTACATGTGCATTTCATGTAGCAAAAAGGAAGGCAGGTAGGAAATAGCTAGCAGTCTCTGTTATAGGCATGTTACCACTCCAAATGAAATTTAGATGTTGGTAATGAGAGAGAAGAGAATGGAGGCAGAGATACCTGTCATACCAGACATGTAAAAAATAAATAGGAAACAATTCCTACTTCCATGAAGTTTACCATCTAGGGAGAAGAAAGGCATGTAAACAAAGAATCGTCATGTGTAATTATTATCATAAAATAAGCACAAAAGACTTGAGACCTCAGAAGAGGAAACAACTCGAGAAACAACTTCTAAGAGAGCTCAGAGAAATTTTCATAGAGCAGGTGATGTTTGGACTGAAAGAAAATAGGAGTTAGAAAAGTAAAGGAAATGTTGGTTAAAATTTGAGGCAAAAGTATTTAACAGTGCAATAAGTATAGGAGTTGAGAGGGATTGTTTTAGTTAATTCCAATGTGGGTTAAGTTGATCAAGAGAAAATTCCTCCAAAGGCAGCATAAGAATTTCACTTGACCTCCTGATTTCTTGTTTTTATTTAGATTACTAGAGACACTGTCAGGTTAAAACATCATTTTGTCAGAGTGTCTGTTCCATATAACACGTGATAAGTATATATATACACTGTATGGTTTAAAATCTTGTGACTGAAAGAAAAACTTAAATTATATCAGTCTCTCATTTTCTCTCTAATGCTCTCAGATTACATCAGAAACCAAGCTTTATGAGTGCTGAGCTTTGCTCTGAGAATTTTCACACCAGAAGCAATATACATATATAAATAAACAAATGTTAGTTTATATTCTTCCTTGTGTGATAAGTGTGAACAGTACCCCTCAGTTAAAAATATCAGCATAAAAACAAACACATACCAGATGGTGAGTTTAAGGGAAGAGACTTTCTAATGTCTTTTTTGTGTAATAGTGTCATGGGTGTTTTTTTTTTTTTGAGATGGAGTTTCACTCTTGTTGCCCGGGCTGGAGTACAATGGTGCGATTTCAACTCACTGTAACCTCTGCCTCCCGGATTCAAGCGATTCTCCTGCCTCAGCCTCCCAAGTAGCTGGAATTACAGGCATATGCCACTACGTCCAGCTAATTTTGTGTATTTTTTAGTAGAGAACATGGTTTCACCATGTTGGCCAGGCTGGTCTTGAACTCCTGACCTCAGGTGCTCCAACTGCCTTGGCCTCCCAAAGTACTGGGATTACAGGCGTGAGCCACCACTCTGGGCCTTTTTTTGTCTTTTAAATTAATTATTAATGGGCTGTTAGACAGGTATGGCTACTGATTCACTTACTGTGTGTAAGTGCCAGTTTGCCTGCTACAATAAATAACCCTTTAAATAAGTGGTTCTCCTGGTAGGTCACGGACTCCTTTAAGAGTTTTTTCCCCCAGAAAAATGCATAGAGAACATATGTCTTCAATTTGACTACACTTTCAGGAGCACCCTGGAAGCCCGAAGCCCATTTATAGGCCCTAGAGTAATCTGTCCTGTGAATGGAACTGCATAGCTCCCTTCTCTGTTCTTAGTTTTGTTTGTCTTTGAATTGAGAGATCATTTTCTTGTACATGTAAATTAGTCTGCCATAAGCAATGAAGTAGTTTCCCCTACTCTCTTGATTTTTCCGTATTACAGTGCCATCTGGAGAAGGTGGCAGTGGTGGTGGCATAGTTTTATGTTTGTTTTTTTTTTCTCTTTGAATATGTCTAAAAACAGAGCAATTAGCATAGCAAAACCAATCTACATCTGTAATAAAACCAGGCGACAGGGTACCCGTGATACCAGTGGCCAAGTCACCAACAGCTAAAAGGCTTCTGTGGTATGAGAACTGCCAGAGGGAGTGGAAAGAATGCAGAGGGACTTGTGAGAGCGTTGAGTGCTAGACAACCTCAAAATTCCCACCAGATAGATTTGGGAAGCCTGATGGGTGTTTTAGTCTGTCGTGTGATGCTATAACAGAATACCTGGAACTGAGTAATTTATAATGAGGAGAAATGTATTTTGCTCACAGTTGTGGAGGCTGGGAAGTTATCAGAGGGGCTTCATCTGGTGAGTGCCTTCTGACTATGTCATGCACAGCCCTCATGAACTAATCACCTCTCCTTAGGCCCAGACCCCACCTCCCAACACTGTGGCATTGGGTGTTATATTTCCAGCACATAGTTTTGGGGGATACATTCAAACTGTAGCAGTGGGCCATTTGGAGAACAGCAGCAGAAACTAGGAGGGGACTTCACAGGCTCCAACTTAGGAGTAGGTGCTAGCGGGCTGTTGAAAACCCAACGGTGCTGAAGCAGTCAGGGGCTTTGGAACTCCCAAACCAAAACACCCTTTCACGATAATGTTTTACACTGTAAAAAAGCTGCAGGAAACTGAATACTTTATGAAACAAAAAAGGGAGTTCTACAACTCTGAAGTTAAAAAGGCTGTTGTGACCACCCCTCCCTTCTAAAAATAGTGGAAAACTAATTTCACTTAAAGTTGAGCAAGAGTCAAATCCCACACAATTTATTAGAGGATAAAGAACAGAATAATATTCCTCAAGGAAATAAGAAAGATTTGACCACACAAAAAATAAAACTATAACCTAGTATTTTATTTTATATACTTTTTGAGACAGTCTTACTCATCTCCCAGGCTGGAATGCAGTGGTGTGATCTCGGCTCACTACAATCTCCACCTTCCAGGTTCCAGTGATTCTCCTGCTTCAGCCTCCCGAGTAGCTGGGATTACAGGCACCCGCCACCACACCTGGCTGATTTTTGTATTTTTTAATAGAGACAGGGTTTTACCATGTTGGCCAGGCTGGTCTCAAACTCGTGACCTCAGGTGATCCACCCGCCTCGGCTTCCCAAAGTGCTGGGATTACAAGCGTGAGCCACCCAGCCAAACCTGGTATTTTAAGATGAGCTCTGGGAGCATAAGGAAATTGTAGAAGCAAGGAAAGAACAATATACCTCATAAAAGGAAAAATTCAGAAATGATCAGGTAAAATAATTAGCAAAAATAAAAGGTAAGGTGAAAGAATTCAGGAAAAGAAATTTAAAAACATGTCATAAATGAAAACTAAACTAAAAGGAACATGAGTGAATAAACAACTGAAGAGTCCTTAAGTGAAGTTGAAAATTGAAATGAAAAATTGAAATATGTGTGATAATGAGGCACTAGAAAAGAAAACCAAAGCAATGTAATAGAGCAAATATAAAATATAAATATAAAAACTAGGAGTCAAAAAAACTTTCTTGAAGTACAATACTACTAAAATTATATTGAAGGGCACACTACATTCAGGGAAAATTAACCCAGAACAGACAACACTGAGATAGTTAACAATAAATCTATTAGACTTAATAGAAAAAAGTCCTTCGGGCATCCAGACAAAATAGCTAAGTCCTTTATAAGGGCAAGAAAATGCAGTTGTTAACAGATGTATCTGTCTCATGCCAGAAGACAACGGAATAACAGCCAGGGGTTTTATATCCAGCCAAACTGACCCGCAGGTACAGGAACCACACACTATTAGATCACGCAAGGACTCTGGGATGATTGTTCCCATGAGCCTTTCCTAAGGAATCTGTTATACAACAGAATGAATTTCAGCTAACCAAAATGATTAGAGAGACTTCTACCTAACAACAGTGGGTAAGCATTCAATATATATTCACTTTCAGAATTAAGACTAAACCAGTTAAAGGCAGACAGTGTAATATCCAGTGACTCTGTGTTCTGACAGTGAAGATGTAGTGTAACAGAAAATAGAAGGAAATGGTGAGCGTCTGTGAAAAGTAGGATTTCCTTACCGATTGCCTTGTAAATATTAACTGGAAGTTAAAAGGATGCTGTTTCAAATTGGATCCCGAAAAGGAGGGAAAAACTGGGAAAAGAGAAAATTAACACCTAATATTAATATTGCTAATAAGTAGGGAACCAATAAACAGTCACCAAAAAAGTGAAGGTGTTATATACAAAGTTATGTAAAGTATAGGTTGGGTGTCCCTAATCAAAAATTCCAAAATCCAAAATGTTCCAATAAGCATTTTCTTTGAGCATCATGTTAGCATTCAAAAAGTTTTGGATTTTGGAGCATTTCAGATTTTGGATTTTCGAGTTAGGGATCCTTCATCTGTGTTAGTATAAACATAACCATGAGAACAAGAACACCAACTTTTCTAAATAACGAAAAGATGCACCAAAAAGAGAAAACAAAGATCACATAAAGATTTTATATATATATTATGTATGTGTGTATGAATTTGACTCATGAAATAAGAAAAGTCTGTATCATGTTTCTGTTTAAGGAAGGTAATTTAAAAATGTGTACAATATTATTGGTATATTTCAGAAATATTGTGGGTTTGGTTACAGGCCTCTGCAATGAAGTGAATATTGTAATAAAGCAAGTTAAACAAATTACTTGGGTAACCAATTAATAGAAAAGTATGTTTATACTGTAGTCTTTTAAGTTTACAGTAGCATTATGTCTAAAAAACAATGTACATACCTTAATTTAAAAATACTTCCTTGTTAAGGCTGCTAATAATCTGAGCTTTCAGCAAGTCATAATCTTTTTGCTAGTGGAGAACGTTGCTAGCAGCGACGTTAATGGCTGCTGACTGATCAGGGTGGTGGTTGCTGAAGGTTGGGGTGACTGTGGCAATTTCTTAAAATAAAACAACGATCAAGTTCCCACATCAATTGACTCTTCCTTCTACAAAGATTTCTCTGTAGCATAAAATGCTGCTTGGTAGTGTTTTACCCACAGTCAAAGTTTTTTCCAAATTTCAGTCGTCTCAAACCCTGCTGCTGCTTTATTAACTAAGTCTATATAATATTCTAAAACTTTTGTTGTCATCTCAATAGTGTTCACAGCGTTTTCAACACGTCTTTCTAAGTGTAATCATTTCTAGCTTTTGATTAAAGTGAGAGTTGTGCGACTCTTCTTTACTTGAACATGTAGAGGCCATTGTAGGGTTATTAACTGACCTGATTTCACCAGGAGTAGATTCCGTCTCAAGAAACTGCGTTCTTTGCTTATCCATAAGAAGCAGCTCCTCATCTGTTCGAGTTTTATTATGAGATGCAGCAATTCAGTCACATCTTCAGGCTCTACTTCTTTTTTTTTTTTTTTTTTTTTTGAAATGGAGTCTCGCTGTGTTGCCCAGGCTGGAGTGCAGTGGCGCAATCTCGGCTCACTGCAAGCTCCGCCTCCCGGGTTCCCGCCATTCTCCTGCCTCAGCCTCCTGAGTAGCTGGGACTACAGGCGCCTGCCACCACGCCCGGCTAATTTTTTGTATTTGTTTAGTAGAGACGGGGTTTCACCGTGTTAGCCAGGATGGTCTCGGTCTCCTGGCCTCGTGATCTGCCAGCCTCAGCCTCCCAAAGGGCTGGGATTACAGGCGTGAGCCACTGCACCCGGCCTTCAGGCTCCACTTCTTATTCTGATTGTTTTGCTTTTTCCACCCCATCTGTAACAGCTTACTCAGCTGAAGCCTAGAACTCCTCAAAATCACCCATGATGGTTGGAATCAACTTCTTCCAAACTCCTGTTAATGTTGATACTTTGACCTCTTCCCATGAATCATTAATGTTCTTAATGGCATCTAGAATGGTGAATCCTTTCCAGAAGATCTTCAATTTACTTTACCCAGATCCATCAGTGAAATCACTGTCTATGGCAGCTATTAAGAAATTTATTTCTTAAGTAATAAGTCTTGAAAGTCAAAGTGATTTCTTAATCCATGGGCTGTAGAATGGATGTTGTATCAGCAGACATGAAAACAACATTCATCTTCTTGTGTATCTCCATCAGACCTCCAGGGTAACCAGGTGTATTGTCATTGAGCAGTACTATTTTGAGAGGAGTCTTTTTTTCTGAGCAGTAGGTTTCAATAGTGGGCTTCAGTAAACCATACTGTAAACAGATGTGCTGTCATCCAGGCTTTGTTCTTCCTTTTATAAAGCACAGGCAGAGTAGATTTAGCATAATTCTTTAGGACCCTAGGATTTTTGGAATGGTACATGAGCACTGGCTTCAACTTCAGGTCACCAGCTGCATTAACCCCTAACGAGAGTTAGCTTGTCCTTTGAAGCTCTGAAGCCAGGCATTGACTTCTCTCTAGCTATGAAAGTCCTAGATGGCGTTTGTGCTAGTAGCAGGCTGTTTCATATACATTAAAAGTCTGTTGTTTAGTGTAGCCGCCTTCACCAATGATCGTAGCTAGATCCTGCAGTCTACATTAGCACTTGCTGCTTCACCTTGCACTTGTATGTTATGGAGATGGTGTCTTTCCTCAAATCTCATGAACCAGCCTCTGCTGGCTTGCTTTCAGACCTTCCTTCTGCAGCTTCCTCACCTCTCTCAACCTTCATAGAATTGAACAGAGTTAGGGCCTTCCTCTGGATTAGGCTTTGGCTAAGAGAATGTTGTGGCTGGTTTCGTCTTCTATCCAGACCACTCAAACTTTCTCCCTATTAGCAATAAGTCTGTTTCACTTTCTTATTTGTGTGTTCACTGGAATAACTTTTTTTTTTTTTGAGATGGAGTCTCACTCTGTCACCAGGCTGAAGTTCAGTGGTGCAGTCTCGGCTCACTGCAGCCTCCACCTCCCGGGTTCAAGCAATTCCCTTGCCTCAGCCTCCTGAGTAGCTGGGACTACAGGAGTGCGCTACCACGCTCAACTGATTTTGTAGTTTTAGTAGAGACGGGGTTTCACCATGTTGGCCAAGACGGTCTCGATCTCTTGACCTTGTGATCTGCCCGTCTTGGCTTCCCAGTGGAATAGCATTTTAAATTTCCTTCAATAATCTTTCTTTTCCACTGGGCGCAGTTGCTCATGCCTGTAATCTCAGCACTTTGGGAGGCCGGGGCAGGAGGATCACCTGGTCAGGAGTTCAAGACCAGCCTGGACAACATGGCAAAACCCTGTCTCTACTAANGCTCACTGCAGCCTCCACCTCCCGGGTTCAAGCAATTCCCTTGCCTCAGCCTCCTGAGTAGCTGGGACTACAGGAGTGCGCTACCACGCTCAACTGATTTTTGTAGTTTTAGTAGAGACGGGGTTTCACCATGTTGGCCAAGACGGTCTCGATCTCTTGACCTTGTGATCTGCCCGTCTTGGCTTCCCAGTGGAATAGCATTTTAAATTTCCTTCAATAATCTTTCTTTTCCACTGGGCGCAGTTGCTCA
Organism: Rhinopithecus bieti; assembly: GCF_001698545.2. Taxonomy (NCBI): domain Eukaryota; kingdom Metazoa; phylum Chordata; class Mammalia; order Primates; family Cercopithecidae; genus Rhinopithecus; species Rhinopithecus bieti. The sequence goes on along the minus strand of NW_016806990.1, from coordinate 2,546,801 downwards.
TGCCTGTAATCTCAGCACTTTGGGAGGCCGGGGCAGGAGGATCACCTGGTCAGGAGTTCAAGACCAGCCTGGACAACATGGCAAAACCCTGTCTCTACTAAAAATACAAAAAAATTAGCCAGGCATGGTAGTGCTCGCCTGTAGTCCCAGCTACTTGGGAGGCTGAGGTGGGAGAATCGCTTAACCTGGGCGGCAGAGGTTGCAGTGAGCTGAGATCATGCCATTACACTCCAGCCTGGGTGACAGAGAGAGACTCTGTCTCAAAAAAAAAAAAAAAAAAAAATGTTTCTTTTCCCTTCTCATCTTGGCTAAATATCTGGTGCGAAAGGCCTCGCGTTCATCCTGCCTTGGCTTTCAACATGCCTTCTTCACTAAGTGTAATCATTTCTAGCTTTGGATTAGAGTCAGAAATGTATGACTATTTATGTCATTAATTTATGTCACATACAAATGTATGAACACTTAAGAGGCCATTGTAGGATTATTAATTGGCCTAATTTCAGTGTGTCATGGGGAATACGGAGGCCCAAGGAGAGGGAAAGAGTTGGGGGAATGGCCGGTCAGTGGAGCAGTGAGAACAGACCCAACATTTATAGATTAAGTTCGTGGTCTTATGTGATTGTGGTTTGTGGCACCCCAAAACTATGACAACAGTAACATCAAAGATCACTGATCACAGATCTCCCTAACAGGTGTAATAATAATGAAAACTTGTGAAATTTTATGGGAATTACCCAAATGTGACACAGGGAAACAAAGTGAGCTCGTGCTGATAGAAATATGGCACCAGTAGACTTGCTTGAGACAGGATTGCCACAAACCTTCAATTTTTAAAAAACATAGTATCTGCAAACCATAGTAAAGTGAGGTATGCTTGTGTACACTTAGAAGTATATACATCGGCCAGACACAGTGGCTCACACCTGTAATCCCAGCACTTTGGGAGGCTGAGGTGGATGGTTTGAGCTCAGGAGTTTGAGACCAGCCCTGGGCAACATAATGAAACCCCGTCTCTACAGAAAATACAAGAATTGGCCAGGCATAGTCGCTTGTACCTGTTCTTTCAGCTACTTGGGTTCTGAGGTGGGAGGATCGTTTGAGCCCAGGAGGTGGAGGTTGCAATGAGCCAGGATCACGCCACTTTACTCTAGGCTGGGCAACAGAGTGAAACCTTATCTCCAAAAAAAGAAAAAAAGTATATACGTAATTATATACACATTGACACGTATGCACTTATATATGCCTGTGTATACTTAAAACAGTGGTTGAATAAGTTGTTAATAATTACCTAAAGGGAAAGCTGTGGAGGAGATAGGGTGCAAAGGGTAGGAGTAGAAGCTAGACTTCTTTGAATGTATTTTGTTTTACAGATGTAGTTTTGGAGCCATATAAATATTTTACATAATTTAAAATAAACTTTAAATTTAAAGAGCAATTACTAAAAATCAAGTAAAATTTAAAGAAACAAGCCTGTGTTTTTGGATGGCGACACTGCTACTTAGAAATTGTTCCACATTCTTTCTTTCCTTTCTTTCTTGCTGGAGTGCAATGTCGCGATCTCAGGCTGGAGTGCAATGTCGCGATCTCAGCTCACTGCAACCTCTGCCTCCCGGGTTCAAGAGATTCTCGTGCCTCAGCCTCCCAAGTAGCTGGGATTACAGGCGCCTGCCACCATGCCCAGCTAATTTTTGTATTTTCAGTAGAGATGGGGTTTCACCATGTTGGCCAGGCTGGTCTCAAACTTCTGACCTCAGGTGATCCGCCTGCCTTGGCCTCCCAAAGTGCTGGAATTACAGGCATGAGCCACTGCGCCCGGCCTCTTTCCTTTCTTTCTTAATTTCCTTTCTTTTCTTTCTTTTGAGGTGGAGTCTCATTCACCCAGGCTGGGGTGAAGTAGTGTGGTCTCGGCTCACTGCAACCTCTGTCACCCTGAGTTCAAGCGATTCTCCTGCCTTAGCCTCCCAAGTAGCTGGTAATAGAGGTGCACACCACCATGCCCAGCTAATTTTTGTATTTTTAGTAGAGATGGGGTTTCACAGGCTAGTCTTGAACTCCTGACCTCAGGTGATCTGCCCACCTCGGCCTCCCAAAGTGCTGGGATTACAGGCATGAGCCGCTGTGCCCAGCCAACTCTTCCACGTAATTTCAAGGCACAATGATTTGACTTTACATCCTAGTGAAATGTATCTTCAAAACAAAAAATTTTTTTTAAAAATCTTGAATTTCTTTTTTTAGTAATCATTTTGTTGATGCTAGTATTGGTATTACGACTTGATTGAATCAGTGATAAAACAAATAATTATGTTGGTGTTTTGATAACTGGAAAGAGATAAGACAGAAGAGGGTAATTAGAAAATCTATGGTCTTAAATTTGAGTTTGACTATCAATATGAACTCAAAATATATCTATTCTTTTTAAAAATACATATTTCCTAGCCTTGTCCACTCAAAAGTTAGAAATAGTGACCAACCCAATAGCAGTGAGCAGCCTTAGTGTTCAGTCCCCGAATTCCATTTCTCCAGTGGAAGTTAGACACCTGCTCATTCCAAGTCCAGAGCAGGAGATGGAGAGGATGAACCTGGAGTATCAGATCATGCCAGAAAGCAAATGACCTACTACAAAATACTAGAGTTTCGTGTGAAGCATTCCAGAGCCAGCTTGAATAGGCTCCCACTGGACAAAGCTGGGATAATCTGAGTACCAATTATCTGGTGCAAAAGGCCTTGCGTTCATCCTGTGAGAAATACTGCAGTGGATTGAAAAACTTCAAATATCTTTAAATCTATGAGTCATAGGGATATGTACAAACAAACAAAAAACCTTTCTAATCACCTTTAGTGAATACTAGGGAGCGAACTCATTATTTTTGAAACTGGTAAATAAGGGAGAAAGAATCAAGTGTTCTGTTTTGCCTTTTGTATGTGAACATTCCTCGGAGTAACCAAGTTGTTGATAGGGGCAGTTTCTCTTCATAGAGTATTTCTGCTAGTAAACAAAGACAGAATGCTACCAAGATGCTGTTGAGAGTATACAACCCATGTCTGAAAAATTCTTGCAAACAAAAAATAGAACCCTGAATTTGATCAGGGCTTTAGTTCTAACGACTAATTTACAGGAAAGAGAACAGACAAAGGAGTATGTTAAATTACACCATGGGGATTCATTCAGCAAACAACAGACTGTGGGAAACTGTGCAGAACAAATGACTCACTTTTTTCCAACAAATTGCAAAGGAAAAAAGTGAAAGGGGAAATCTATTGGTTAAAACGGACTTAAGAAACATATTAATTGCAGTATATAAAACTCGTTTAGGTTGTGGTTCAAACAAACTGGGGGATAAAAAACATTTATAGGACATTTGAGGGAATGTGAACATTACTTTGATATTTCATGATACTAAACAATTGTTGGCCAGACGTGGTCAACAAATGTCTTTTATAGAGAGATGGATACAACCCTGTCTCTATAAAAAATACAAAAATTAGCCAAGTGTCATAATGTGCGCCTGTAGTCCCAGTTACTTGGAAGGCTGAGGTGGGAGGATCGCTTGAGCCAGGGAGGCAGAGGTTGCAGTGAGCCAAGATTGTGCCACTGCACTCTAGCCTGGAAAACAGAGCCAGACCTTGTCTCAAAAAAAAAAAAAAAAATTGCTGTTAACTGTGTGTGTGTGTGTGTGTGTGTGTGTGTGTGTGTGTGAGAGAGAGAGAGAGAGAGAGAGAGAGAGAGAGAGAGAGAGAGGTGGTCTTACTGTTTAAGGCAAGTTTTGTGTTTTAAAGATACTAATATATGTTGAGACCAAGCATGGTGGCTCACTGTGTAATTCCAGTACTTCGGGAGTCCAGGGTGGAAGGATTGCTTGAGCCCACGAGTTTGAGACCAGCCTGGACAACAAAGTGAGACCCTATCTCTACACAAAATTTTTAAAAAGGAAAAATGAGCCAGGTGTGGTGGTGTGCACCTGTAATCCCAGCCACTGGGAGGCTGAGACAGGAGGATTGCTTGAGCCCAGGAGTTCAAGGCTGCAGTGAGCCATGATCACATCACTGCACTCCAGCAGTAGTGTGATCTCAGTGACAGAACAAGACCCTGTCTCTACAACAGCAAACAAACAAAAGCATACAGGTTGAAATATTTAACAGTTGAAATGATATACTTTCTTGGATTTGCTTCAAAATAATCTAGAGGGGATGAGGTGTATGGAGCATTATGGAGGGGAACAAATCAGTCATGAGAACTGTTGAAGCTTGGTGATGAGTATATGAGAGTTCATTATATTATTCTCTTGCAACTTTTGTATAAGTTGTTAATATCTTATTATGGGAAAATTAGAAAAAGTAAGAAGCTGGCCATATAAGAATGGCTCAAAAAAAAATAAAAACACGTCAGTAACATAACTAACCTATTATTTTTTCACAGTCAAGTTTACCACTCTTTTTTTAGTAACTTCTTGTTTTGTATTAATTTTAGATATGTAGAAAAATTGCAAAGATAGTACAGAGAATTCCCATGTACCCCTGTGTTAGTTCATTTTCATGCTGCTGATAAAGACATACCCAAGATTGGGAAGAAAAAGAGGTTTAATTGGACTTGCAGTTCCACATGGCTGGGGAGGCCTCAGAATCATGGTGGCAGGGAAAAGGTACTGCCTACATGGCAGCGGCAAGCAAAAATGAGAAAGAAGCAAAAGCAGAAACCCCTGATAAGCCCATCAGATCTCGTGAGACTTACTCACTGTCAGGAGAATAGTACAGGAAAGACCGGCCCCCATGATTCAATTACCTCCCCCTGGGTTCCTCCCACAATAGAATTCCCGGGAATTCTATTCCCGGGAATTCCGGGAGATACAATTCAAGTTGAGATTTGGGTGGGGACAGAGCCAAACTGTGTCATTCCACCTTTGGCCCCTCTGAATCTCATGTCCTCACGTTTCAAAACCAATCATGCCTTCCCAACAGTCCCCCAGATTTTTAACTCATTTCAGCATTAATCCCAAAAGTCCACAGTCCAAAGTCTCCACTGAGACAAGGCAAGTCTCTTTCACCTATAAGCCTGTAAAATAAAAAGCGAAGTAGTTACTTCCCATATACAATGGGGGTACAGGTATTGGGTAAATACAGCCGTTCCAAATGGGAGAAATTTGCCAAAACAAAGGGATTACAGTGCTCATGCAAGTCCAAAATCCAGTGGGGCAGTCAAATTTTAAAACTCCAAAATGGGCCGGGCGCGGTGGCTCAAGCCTGTAATCCCAGCACTTTGGGAGGCCGAGACGGGCGGATCACGAGGTCAGGAGATCAAGACCATCCTGGCTAACATGGTGAAACCCCGTCTCTACTAAAAATACAAAAAACTAGCCGGGCGACCTGGCGGGTGCCTGTAGTCCCAGCTACTCGGGAGGCTGAGGCAGGAGAATGGCGTGAACCCGGGAGGCGGAGCTTGCAGTGAGCTGAGATCCGGCCACTGCACTCCAGCCTGGGCGACAGAGCGAGACTCCGTCTCAAAAAAAAAAAAAAAAAAAAAACTCCAAAATGATCTCCTTTGACTCCACATCTCACATTCAGGTCACACTGATGTAAGAGGTGGGTTCCCATGGTCTTGGGAAGCTCTGGCCCTGTGGCCGGAAGGCAGGGTACAGCCTTCTTCCTGGCTTCTTTCACAGACTGGCGTTGAGTGTCTGTGGCTTTCCCAGGTGCATGGTGCAAGCTGTCAGTGGATCTACCGTTCTGGGGTCTGGAGGACAGTGGTCCTCTTCTCACAGCTCCACTAGGCAGTGTCCCAGTAGGGACTCTGTGTGGGGGCTCCGACCCCACATTTCCCTTCTGCACTGCCCTAGCAGAGGTTCTCCATGAGGGCCTTGCTCCTGCAGCAGACTTTTGCCTGGGCATCCAGGCATTTCCTTACATCTTCTGAAATCTAGGCAGAGGTTCCCAAACCTCCATTCTTGACTTCTGTGCACCCACAGGCTCAACATCACTTGAAAGCTGCCAAAGCCTGGGGCTTTCACCCTCTGAAGCCACAGCCCAAGCTGTATGTTGGCCCCTTTCAGCCACTGCTGGAGTGGCTGGGACACAGGGCACCAAGTCCCTAGGCTGCACACAGCACAGGGGCCATGGACCTGGCCCGTGAAATCACTTTTTCCCCTTAGGCCTCTAGGCCTGTGATGGGAGGGACAGCCATGAAGACCACTGACATGACCTGGAGACATTTTCCCATTGTCTTGGGGTTAACATTCGACTCCTTATTACTTATGCAAATTTCTGCAGCCGGCTTGGATTTCTCCTCAGAAAATGAAATTTTCTTTTCTTTCGCATTGTCAGGCTGCAGATTTTCTGAACTTTTATACTCCGCTTACCTTATAAAACTGAATGCCTTTCACAGCACCCAAGTCACCTCTTGAATGCTTTGCTGCTTAGAAATTTCTTCCACCAGATACTCTAAATCATCTCTCTCAAGTTCAAAGTTCCACAGATCTCTAGGGCAAGAACAAAATGCTACCAGTCTCTTTGCTAAAGCATAACAAGAGTCACCTTTGCTCCAGTTCCCAGCAAGTTCCTCATCTCCATCTGAGACCACCTCAGCCTGGACCTTATTGTTCATATCACCATCAGCATTTTTATCAAAGCCATTCAGCTTTGATAAACTTTCTCACATTTCCTGTCTTCTTCTGAGCCCCCCAAACTGTTCCAACCTTTGCCTGTTACTCAGTTCCAAAGTCGCTTCCACATTTTCTGCTATCTTTTCAGCAACGCCCCACTCCACTGGTACCAATTTACTGTACTAGTCTGTTTTCATTCTGCTGATAAAGACATACCCAAGACTGGGAAGAAAAAGAGGTTTAATTGGACTTACAGTTCCACATGGCTGGGGAGGCCTCAGAATCATGGCAGGAGGCGAAAGACACTTCCTTTTTTAATTTTTGAGGTGGAGTCTCGTTCTGTCGCCCAGGCTGGAGTGCAGTGGCACAATCTTGGCTCACTGCAACCTCCGCCTCCCAGGTTCAAACGATTCTCCTGCCTCAGCCTCCTGAGTAGCTAGGACTACAGGCACGTGCCACCACGCCTGGCTAATTTTTTTTGTATCTTTAGTAGAGATGGGGTTTCACCATGTTGGCCAGGCTTCCAGGCTTGTCTCAAACTCCTAACCTCGTGATCCACCCGCCTCGGCCTCCCAAAGTGCTAGAATTACAGGCGTGAGCCATCGCGCCTGGCCTGAAAGATACGTCTTACATGGTGGTAGCAAGAGAAAATGAAGAAGAAGCAAAAGTGGAAACCCCTGATATGTCCCTCAGAGACTTATTCACTATCACGAGAATAGTATGGGAAAGACTGGCCCCCATGATTCGATTACCTCCCGCTAGGTTCCTCCCACAACATGTGGGAATTCTGGGAGATACAATTTAAGTTGAGACTTGAGTGGGGACACAGCCAAACCATATCAACATCTCACCCACTTTCTTTCGTTATTTAATTTCTTTTATTACCATGCTGCATTTGTAAAAGCTAAGAAACCAACATTGATACATTACTGTTAATGAAACACCAGACTTTATTTGAATTTTACCAGTTTTTCTATTATAGTCCCCTTTCTGTTCCAGAATCTAATCTGGGGTACCACATTGCATTGAATGATCATGCCACCTTAGTCTTTGGTCTGTGACAGTTCCTCAGCCTTTCCTTATTTTTTATGACTTTTACATAAGTCTTGAGTACGGGCTAGGTATCCAATCTGGATTTGTCTGTTGTTTTTCTCATGACTAGACTGGGGTTTTGGGTATTGGGAAAGAATACCACAGAGGTAAAGTACCCTTATCACATTATATCAAGGAGTGCATGCTATCAACACGACACCACTGATAATATGAACCTTCTTGGCTTGGTTGAGGTATTACTGCATTTGCTGGTTTTCTCAACTATCATGTTACTAGTTTTCTCTACTATAATGTTAATATTTTTCCCTTTCCCTGTTCTATTCTTTGGAAGCATGTTACTAAGTATAGCCCACCCTCATTTTGGGCAGGGAGGGTGGTTTTGCTCTACTTTCTGTAATGGAGATGTTTTTGGAGTTCCTAAAACCACCTGCAGGTTCAGTGATTCACTAGAAGAACTCACAGAAGTCAGCATATGACCATACTTGTGGCAAGCTTTGTTATGGCAAAAGAAATCAAAGCAGTGTCAGCAAAGGGAAAAGGTGCTTGGGAAGCAGTCTGGAGGAACCCAGGTAGAAGCGTCCAAGAGTCCTCCCCCAGTGGAGTCACACAGGATGCACTGAATTCCCCTTGTGACAAGTTGTGACAACACATGTAAAGTGTAATCTTACAGGGAAGCTTGCCTGAGCCTAGGTGTCCAGGGGTTTTATTGGGGGCTGGTCAAGGAGGCATCCTCGGCCTAGCATGTATGACATTTTCAGACTCCCAGAAGGAAAGAGGTATTCAACATTAATCACATTGTTTGTGTAAACCAGGGGTGTCCAATCTTTTTGCTTCCCTGGTCTACGCTGAAAGAAGAAGAATTATCTTGGGCCACACATAAAACACACTAACAGTAACAATAGCCGATGAGCTAAAAAAGAAAAAATCACAAAAAAATCTCGTAATGTTTTAAGGAAGTTTTATAATTTGTGTTGGGCTGCATTCAAAACCGTCTTGGGCCGCTTGTAGCCCATCTGCCATGGCTTGGACAAGCTTGGTGTAAACCATTTAGGCACAGTAAACCACTTTTGTAATTTATGGAAGGGTTTTATACCAACATAGGGAACTGTTTACTAGTCAAGTTTCCAGCCCCAAGCCAGGGCCAACCTTATGAGGAGGTCTTTCTAGTGATAATAGCCTCAGGCCTTCAGTGTTCTTTTCTATATAGGGAAGTATCTATATATTGCTTTTACTACCCATTTTTATTTTGAGGAAAAAAAAGGAATCAGATAAAAAAAATAGCACATAATAATAGAAGCTATATGATAGTAAGAATGACAAAATGAAATTTAAGATCAGATCAGGGGTGTTTAATTTCCTTCTAATAAAATATGTGGCAATCTGGGCCATTTTCTGGTTCTTTTAGTATTTCTCTTGCCAATTTTTTAACATTGCTATAAAAATATTACTCATATTGCAACTTTTGGAGCATTTCATAATTTTAAAAATGCCTCTGGGTTATGAGACATTTATTGCCAAATAATTAGAAGAAGGCTGCATAAATTTTCAGTAATAAGTCATAACCTAACAACCAAAACCTGGGTGGATATCTTAGAAAGTAATTACTAAGATTTAAGACACAATATGCTGGGCGTGGTGGCTCACAACTATAATGCCGGCGCTTTGGGAGGCCAGGGTGGGCAGATCACAAGGTCAGGAGTTTGAGACCAGCCTGGCCAATATGGTGGAACCCCATCTCTACTAAAAGAAAAAAAAATAACAAAAATTAGCCAGGCATAGTGGCTGTAGCCTGTAGTCCCAGCTGCTTGGGAGGCTGAGGCAGGAGAATCACTTGAACCCAGGAGGTGGAGGTTGCAGTGAGCTGAGATCACACCAGTGCACTCCAGTCTGGGTGACAGAGTGAGACTGCATCTCAAAAACAAGAAAAAGAAAAAGACACCATATTTATTAGTCATTTACTTTCTTTTAATAGGAAAAGCGTGGTCTTCGAGAAATGCGAGTTCTTGAAAATTTGAAGAATATGATCCATGAAACAAATGAACATACTCTTCCCAAATGTAGAGACACAATGCGGGACAACCTCAGCCAAGTTCTCCAGAGATGTGAGTTAGCGATTTTTTTTTAATTGCTTTTCATTTCAAATGAATGCTACACCACAATGTATTTTCTTGGGTATTATGATGAGAAGTGGAGAGGGAAAGTTCTTAACCTGGATAAATGAGAGGGAAGCTCAGTTACAGAGAAAGTGGTTTTCTAGTGATTAATGTGTGTTGCCATTAATTAATCTCCAAACAGCATTAATCTCCAAAGTGAGTTGTGTGCATCTGTGGTACACGAGACAGTCTGTTTAGTATGTGAGAAAGTCAAAATATTTTCACCTATTTTACAAATTTTCTTTTTTTTTTTTTGGAGGCACAGTCTCACTCTGCCTCCCAGGCTGGAAGGCAGTGGTGGGATCTCGGCTCACTACAACCTCTGCCTCCCAGATTCAAGTGGTTCTCGTGCCTCAGCCTCCTGAGTAGCTGGGACTACAGGTGTGTATCACCACGCCTGACTAATTTTTGTGTTTTTGGTGGAGATAGGGTTTCACCAAGTTGGCCAGGCTGTTCTCAAACTCCTGGCCTCAAGTGATCCACCTGCCTTAACCTCCCAAAGTGCTGGAATTTTTTACAGGCATGAGCCACTATGGCCGTCCTATTTTTACAAAAAAATTTATATATATATA
>NW_016806990.1:2471269-2536340 GCF_001698545.2 Rhinopithecus bieti | reverse complement strand
CATTTCAGTGCCTCTGAAGAATGCATGGAGTCCTGGGTTTAGGGCCAGCAGAAGAATCTCTGCGCTTCCCATCTCTGACCTCTAGGCCCAGCTCGCTCGCTCGCTCTCTCTCTCTCTCTCTCTCTCTCTCTCTCTCTCTCTCTATATATATATATATATATATAATTTGAGGCTGGGCACGGTGGCTCATGCTTGTCATCCCAGCACTTTGGGAGGCCAAGGCAGGCAGACCACGAGGTCAGGAGTTTGAGACCGACCTGGCCAATATGATAAAACCCTGTCTCTACTAAATATACAAAAATTAGCCAGGCGTGATGGCACGTGCCTGTAGTCCCAGCTACTTGGGAGGCTGAGGCAGAAGAATCCTTTGAACCCAGGAGGCGGAGGTTGCAGTGAGCAGAGCGAGATGCCATCTCGGAAAAGAAAAAAAAATTGATGATCAGGAACTGGGAAGATCTGAGATGAACTTCTTTTTCACACAGGGGACTAGAGGTTTTAGCTTTGTTTAGAAAATAATGTTTTCATAAATGTTTATACTTTATCACTTTTTTTCATTAAGTAAAATACTTTAATGTGGAGAGATAGTTGATCAAAATGAGTATTTTTAATATCAAACCATAACAAAATAAATAAAAGTTTTATTAGTAACTGATTTAGAAATTTGAAGTAGTTAAGAAAATCCAGATTTATATTGCCAATATTCAGCTTGTCCAAGTGTTGCGCAGGAAGGAATTCAAGAGCAACAAGTGGGGATAACGCTGGTAAATAATGATGGGTTACTGAAGTATAAAATGGAAACAGATCTTTCTGAAGGGGAAAAAAAGCCAAAAAAAACCCCACAAAAAAACAAAAAAACTGACCTGCAGTAGACTGGCTGGTGAAGAAAGGCAGCAGAGAGATCTTGGTTAATTGAATTAAATATGTCTTTGTGTCCAGGTCCAAGTTAATGCTCTTGTGTACTCTAATGCTAAAAGGAGGTTGGAAAACATAGATCTCCCAGGTCACATTTGGTTTCTCGGAGTGGAACAGCAGAAGTATAAAATTGGCCTTAGGCTTTTGCATTTTACAACAAACATGTCCTTATTTGTTCATAACCACATCCTTAACCCTGTCAAACATTCTGGTTAGCATGCTAAAAGGAAAACTCCAACAGTTATCAATAAGATGTTTACGTATGCCTTGCAGACATGCATACACCTTTCCTTTTCCACATTGTAAGTATATAAAACTAAATTTTGTAAAACTGAGTGAAAACTATTTTGACTTACTTCATTCTGGGGCTAAAGTTATTGAAGATGTGAGGACGAGCCTCTTAAAATTACAGTCTTCTCAGAGAAGTACAAAAGTATTACTGATAATTTGGAATCCAGATTAAGTGCGTTTTCTTGAAAGGCAGAATTAAAACATAAAAATGTGAAGTTAGTAATTGAGGTTCCATTGTGTGTGGAATACATTGGGTCTTGCCAGCTGTAGAAACCAGGCAATGGCTTTCCGAACAGTTTTCTGCTGGAAGCAGGAAAAGTTTCTGTAGTAAGCTCTGACATAAATATTTTCTTGTACCTTTTATCGCTGAGTGTCACTGCCTTTAAAACTGATGTAGTTTTGAAAATTAGTCTGGGCCCAGCTGTCTTTCGTGGCAAATTTTATGTTTAAAAGCGACATTTTAAATGATGTATTGACTTGTTTATTTTCACTACTAATCGATCTGGGAGTTGTGCAAAATCATTTAAGCAAGTTTTTGTATAGAATATATTGATCTCAGTATTTAATAGTACAAGACTATTGATAAGTTGGGTTTCATTTTGTGCCTTTTAGTAGAACCATCACATTTATCTCTTCGTATACATGTTTGACACTATGTGTGTGGTCAGCTGTGCCTCTCAGAACACTACAAATGTGGGTCTTACACATTGTTCTGACATTGTGCACAAAACTAATAGATGAAGGGCCAAGAAGGTGGGACCATCTAGAACTCTCTGAATGGAGACCTGGTACAGAACTCGGCTTGGAACCATTTCTGCTTTTGGCTGCATTGCCACCTACTTTGCAGAGTGTCCTGAGATTAGGTAAGCAGAGGCTTTAGAACCAAAACTCTTCTGTAATTCCTTAAGAACCACAAAAAAGTAAACAGGAGCTCCATCAAGGTATGTAAGAGCAACCCATAAAGTAACTTGTTATGAAGATATAGCTATTACCTGTTTTTCATCCTTAAGACAAGGTGTCTGTGTTCTATTTATTAATTATTTAATAGACTTGTAAATTTCACCATGTTTGGTGTCAGGAGATCTTGTCTTAATATCAAGGACTCAGCCTTTGATTTTTAGAGAGTAAGGAAGGGTGGACAGCTTCTAGGTTATTCCTCATTCAAATAAACTAACATGACCATAATAAAAGAATATCCCCTCCCTCCTTGTCTCCCTCTGTCTTTTAAGAACAATGACTTTGTTTTGCATTATTTAAAATAAAACCTAATATATTTTAGTAATAAGCAAAAAATAAAGAAGAAAATAAATCGTAAAAAGAAAGAAACAGGCCAGGCATGGTAGCTCACACCTATAGTCCCAGCACTTTGGGAGGCCTAGGCTAGAGGATTGCTTGAAGCCAAGAGTTCAAGACCAGCCTGGGCAACAAAGCAAGACACTCTCTCTACCAAAAAAATTGAAAAAAATGAACTAGGTGCGGTGAGGCACACCTATAGTCCCAGCTACCTGGGAGGCTGAGGTGGTAGGATTGCTTGAGCCCAGGAGTTCAAGGCTGCAGCAAGTTATGATGATGCCACTGCGCTCCAGCCTGAGATCCTGTCTCTAACCAACAGCAACAACAGCAACAACAACCTACTTTAAAAAGCTATTGCTTTTTAACTTTGGTGAACACCATCCCAGACATCTTTGTGTGTATTCAAATAGAACGATGTATGGAGAATGATAGCTGGATAAATGAGCAGGGGAGAGGAGAAGTTGGGGGGAAGGTATGAGAGGGAGAGAAAACATTTGATAAGAATGGGATCATATAACTTTTAAGTTAAAGTATTAACTTTAATTTCATTTGAATTAGAGCAAAAATTAAAGTAAAACGGAAGACAGTACCTTGAAACAAGTACTTCTTACCATCAAATATAGTAGTTACTAAAAGATCATTATGAGGAAAATAATTATAGAAAACAATTAAAAGTTGTAGTCATGTTGTTTCTGTTCATTTGTATTATGTTCAAATTGTTAGTAGCATTAATTAATGCCTTGCCATGAGAGATGGAGGATTTTCAACCCTCCCTTCCTGCCACTCTTCCACTACTCTCTCACTTGTGAATTTAACTTTGTCAGGGTTTATAATGTTTGCTTTCTGTTCTACAGTTAAAATTCTGCCAGTGTTTAGTTGTAGACAATTCAATTCCTTTTTTTTAGGCTGAATTGCAGGGGTGTGGTCACCGCTCACTGCAGCCTCGACCCCCTGGACTCAGGTGATCCTCCCACCTCAGCCTTCCAAATAGCAGAGACTTCAGGTATGCGCCACCACGCTGGCTAATTTTTTTGTAGAGACAGGGTTTGTCATGTTGCCCGGACTGGTCACAAACTCCTGGGCTCAAGCAATCCACCTGCCTTGGCCTTACAAAGTGCTGGGGATTACAGGCATGAACCACCACAACCAACCTGATTCAGTTCCTTTGTTTCTGATTTTATTTATTGTATCTGTAATGATGTTGTTATAGTTCTCTGTTTCCTTAGCTTTGTAATTTCATTTTTCATTTCATTCTGTATTTTTATCATCAGGTTTGATCACATTTATTGAGCTTATAATGCTACTTTCTATTGCAAAGGACTTATGGAGACTTTTATTAGGTTTTCTTCCAGGATGGATACTTTGTCTGTCTTATCTGTCTTTCATATGTTATTTTCCTTTCTTTCCTCTCCGCTCCCCCATCTGTTTTTCTACAAATTAAAGCATATTAGAGTTCTAACAATTTTGTAGTAGAGACGAGGTTTCACCATGTTGGCCAAGATGGTCTCAATCGCTTGACCTCGTGATCCACCTGCCTCGGCCTCCCAAGGTGCTGGGATTACAGGCGTGAGCCACCAGGAATCTCAGTTCTTGACTACAATCTGTGTTCCTATTCTTGGTTACTACTTTTCAAAGTTTATTGTATGCAATTATAATTCTTTACTGTTTAGTAAATGGTGAAGTATTTTACCTTTTAAAAAACTTTATTTGTTTTGAGAGTCATCTAAGGGACTAAGTTTGTGTGGTTTTGCTTCACTCTGCTGTCTTTACCTAGAAATCTTTAAGAACACACTGTAATTTAAAATACAAACTAATTTATATAGCACTTTACTAGTTAGACTTTTCACCTGTATTTTTTCATTTTTTTCTCATAACCCAGTAAAATAAGTGTTTATCATCTTCCCCACCTTATAGTTGAGAAAACCGAAATTTATAGTGGTTGAACACTCCAGATTCTCCAATAATAATTGGAGGAACTATCATGCAAGCCTAATTCTTCTGCCTTCAGAGCTCATGTTCCACTTCAGGATGTTCCTTCTATATATCTTTGAAAAGGTAGTGAGAAAAGTCTGCCTTTATTCCTGGATTATCACTTATTCTTGGATTTCCTCCTACAACACAGGCTCCTCCTTCTCAGTCTACTTTGTTAGTTCCCACTTACCTTCATGACTTTTAACCTTGGGGTGCTCGCAGGCTTGGTTCCGTGACTGCTTTCCTGTTTAAACTTACTTGCTTGGTGAGCTCATACAGAATCACGCCTTTCAATATCATCTGTATACCAATCAATAATTAAATTCCACATTTGTGGTTTTAGCCTGGTCCCATATGCCTGTCTTCCCAACTAAAATTTGAGTCCTGTAAGCTCAGGACTCTGGTTGTTCACTGTGGTATCTCAGGCACCTAGAACAGTGCCTGCTACTTTGTAGCCACTCAGTAGTTATTTGTTCATTGAAGTGAATGAGTGAGCATTCGGCCAAAATCTGTTCCTAATGCCAAGCTGAAATTATTTTCTTTTTTCAAAGCTAATACTACATTTACTTAGCTTTTTAAAAATAACTTTACTTTTGTATTATTGTATAATGTACATATTTTGGGGTACTTAAATTTAATGCTTTCATATAATTTGTAAAGACCAAATTAGTGTAATTCACATATTCATCACCTTAAATATTTGTCTTTTCTTTTCACTAAAAACATTCAAATTATTCTCTTCTACCTATTTGAATTACATAATAGGTTATTGTAAGCTATAGTCAGCCTACTGATCTATCAAATACTAGGTCTTATTTCTTCCATCAGACCGTATATTTATATCTATTAATCAAACTGTCTTCATGCCCTCCTCCTCACTATACTTCCTGGCCTCTGGTAACTGCCAGTCTACCCTCTATATTCATGAGATCCATTTCTTTAGCTCTCACATATGAGTGAGAGCATGCAATATTTGTCTTTCTCTGCTTGGCTTATTTCACTTAACATAATAACATCTAGTTCCATCCATGTTGCTGCAGATGATGGGATTTCGTTCATTTTTATGGCTGAATAATATTCCATTGTGTATACCACATTTTCTTACCCATTCATGGAAATTTAGGTTGGTTCCATATTTTGGCTAGTGCTGCAATACACACATTAGTGCAGATGTCTCTCTCCTTTTCTTCTAGATATATACCCAGTATTGTGGAATTGCTGGATCATATGGTAGTTCTATTTTTAGTTTTTTGAGGAACCTCCAAACTGTTCTCCATAGTGGTTGTACTAATTTATATTCTGACCAACAGTGTACGAGAGTTCCATTTTCTCCACATCCTTGCCAGCATCCATTATTCTTTGTCTTTTTAATAAAAGCTGTTTTAACTAGAGATACTATCTCGTTGTGGGTGTGATTTGCATTTCTCTGACAATTAGTGATCTTGGGCATTTTTTTCATATTCCTGTTGGCCATTTTATGTCTTTTGAGAAATGTCTCTTTCTTTTGAAATAGATCTTTGCCTGTTTTTAAAATTGGATTCTTTGGGTTTTTTGCTATATTGTTGTTTGAACTCCTTATATATTCTGGTTATTAATCCCTTGTCAAATGAATAGTTTGCTAATACTTTCTTCTCCTGTGGGTTGTCTCTTCAACTTGATTAATCTCTTTGCTTCACGGAAGCATTTTAGCTTGATGTAATCCCATTTGTCTGTTTTTGCTTTGGTTGCCTCACTTTTGAGATCTTAAGGAAAAAAGTCTTTGCCCAGACCAGTGTCCTGGAGTGTTTCCCCCTAGAGTTTCTTCTAGTAATTTCGTAGTTTCACGTCTTAGATTTAAGTCTTTAATCCATTTTTGTTTGATTTTTGTGTGTGGTGAGAGATAGAGGTTTAGTTTCATTCTTCTTCATATGGATATCCACTTTTCCCAGTCATATTGATATCCAGTTTTCTCAGCACCATTTATTGAAGAGCCTGTCCTTTACCCATTGTATGTTCTTGGTACCTTTGTTGAAAATGAGCTGGCTATAAATTTGCGAGTTTATATGTGGGTTATTGATTCTGTGCCATGCATGGTCTGTGTGTTTTTATGCCGGTATCATGCTGATTTGGTTACTATAGCTTTGTATTAATAATACGCTTTGTAATCAGGTAGTGTGATGCCTCCAGCTTTGTTCTTTTTGCTCAAAATTGCTTTGACTATTCAGGGTCTTTCGTGGTTCTGTATCAATTTTAGGGTTTATTTTTCCTATTTCTATGAAAAATGTCATTGGTATTTTGATAGGGATTGCATTGAGTCTGTAAATTGCTTTGGGTATTATTGTCATTTTAATGGCATTCTTCCAGTTATGAAACATGGATATCTTTCCATTTTTGTGTGCCCTCTTCAATTTTTTTCATCAGTGTTTTATAGTTTTCCTTGTATAGCTCTTTTACTTCTTTGGTTCAATTGATTCCTAGCTATTTTATGTTCTTTGTAGCTATTGTAAATAGGATTGCTTTCTTGATTTCTTTTTCAGATTGCTTGCCGTTGGCATATATAAATGCTATGGATTTTTGTATGTTGATGTTGTATCCTGCAACTTTACTGAGTACATTTATTAGTTCTAAGAGCTTTTTGGTGAATCAATAGGTTTTTCTAAATATAAGATCATGTGATCTGCAAACAAAGATAATTTGACTTAATACTTTTCCAATTCGTGTGCCCTTATTTCTTGCCTAATTGCTTTGGCAGGACTTTCAGTATTATGTTGAATAAAAGTGGTGAATGTGAGCATCCTTTTCTTGTTGCAGATCTTATAGGAAAGGCTCTCAATTTTTCCTCATTCAATATGATGTTAGCTGTGGGTTTGCCATATATGGCCTTTATTATTTTGAGCTATGTTCTTTTTATACCCAGTTTGTTGAGAGTTTTATCATAAAATGTTGGATTTTATTAAATGCTTTTTTAGCATCTATTGAAATTACCATATGGTTTATTTATAGATTTGCATATGTTGAACCATCCTGGCATTCCTGGGATAAATCCCACTTGACCATGGTGAATGATCTTTTTAATGTGTTGTTGAATTTGGTTTGCTACTATTTTGTTGAGGATTTTTGCTTTTACATTCATTAGTGATATTGTCTGTAGTTTTCTTTTTTTTTTTTTTTTTCTTGTTTTGTCTTTGTCTGATTTTGATATTGAGGTAATGCTGGGCCTTGTAGAATGAGTTTGGGAATATTCTCTCCTCTTCAAGTTTTTTGAAGAACTTGAGTAGAATTGGTGTTAAATTGTCTTTAAATGTTTGCTGGAATTCAGCAATGCAGCCATCGAGTCCTGAGCTTTTCTTTGACAGGAGACTTTATCATGGCTTCAGCCTTGTTATTCATTATTAGCTTGTTGAGGCTTTCTGTTTCCTCATGGTTTGTGCTTGGTAGCTTGTATGTGTCTATGAAATTATCTATTTCTTCTAGCTTTTCCAATTTGTTGGTGTATAGTTGTTGATAATCGTTTAATGATTCTTTGATTTTTTTAGCCTCAATTTTATTTATTTCTGCTCTGGTCTCTATTATTTCTTTCCTTCTACTAATTTTGGGTTCCTTGAGGTTCAATGTTAGGTTGTTTATTTGAAGTCTTTCTATTTTTTCGATACAGACTTTTGTTGCTATAAATTTCCCTCTTAGTACTGTTTTTGCTGTATCTCATAGATTTGGGTATGTTGTGTTTTCATTTTATTTGTTTCAAGAGATTTTTAAATTTCCTTCTTAGTTTCTTACCTGACCCATTGGTTGTTCAGAAGCATGTTGTTTACTTTCCACGTGTGTGTGTATTTTCCAAGTTTCCTCTTGTTGTTGATTTTTAATTTTATTCCATTATGATCAGAAAATATACCTGATAATGATGTCTGTCTTTTTGAATTTGTTAAGACTTGTTTTGTGGCCTAAGATATGATCTGTTCCAGAGAATGTTCTGTGTTCTGATGAAAAGAACATGTAACCTGCTGCAGTTGGATGAAGGTTCTGTAAGTGTCACTAAGGCCTGGTCGAGTTTGTAGTTGAACTCTCCAATGTTTCTCTGTTGATTTTGTCTGGATTTTCTGTCCATTACTAAGTATGGGAAGTTGAAGTCTCCTGCGGCTATTGTATTGCTTTCTGTCTCTCCCTTTAGATCTATTAATGTTTGCTTTGTGTACTTGGGAGTTCCAGTGTTGAGTACATAGATATTTATAATTGTTACACCCTCTTGCTGAACTGACCCCTGTATGATTATATAGTGACCTTCCTTGTCTCTTTTTACAGTCTTTGATTTGTAGTCTGCTTTATTTGATTTAAGTGTAGTTACTCCTGCTCTTTTTGGTCTCCAGTTGCATGGAATATCTTTTCTGGTTGCATGGAAAAAAATATAAAGCCTAACTGACATTTACTGAACATTTCACCCAACTGCTGCAGAATATGTGTTCTTTTCATCAGCACATAGAACTTGCATGTCTTCATAGGTGAAGTGCCTTTCTCATAGGCAGCATAGAGATGGGTCTTGTTTATTCAGTCACTCTATGCCTTTTTTTAAAAAAAAAATGGATTTTTATTCCTTTTTAAAAATTTCAATAGACTTTTGGGGAACAGTGGTATTTGGGTATATGGATAAGTTCTTAATTGGTGATTTCTGAGATTTTGGTGCACCCATCACTTGAGCAGTGTACACTGTACCCAATGTGTAGATTTTTATCCCTTGCCTCTCTCCTATCCTTCCCCGAGTCCCCAAAGTTCACTGTATTATTCTTATGCCTTTGTGTCCTCATAGCTTAGCTCCCACTTATAAGTGAGACCATAACGACATTTGGTTTTCTATTCCTGAGTTATTTTACTTAGAATAATGGTCTCTAATTCCATCCAGGTTGATGCGAATGTCATTATTTCATTTCTTTTTATGGCTGAATAGTATTCCATGGTGTGTGTGTATATCTGTGTGCATGTGTGTATATATATATACACCACATTTTCTTTATCCACTTGTTGATTGATGGGCATTTGGGCTGGTTCCATATTTCTGCAATTGCGAATTGTGCTGCTATAAACATGTGTGTGCAAGTGTCTTTTTCGTATGATGACTTCTTTTCCTCTGGGTAGACACCCAGGAGTGGGATTGCTGGATCGAATGGTAGATCTACTCTTAGTTCTTTAAGGAATCTCCACACTGTCTTGCATAGTGGTTGTACTAGTTTACATTCCTACCAGCAGTGTAAAAGTATTTCCCTTCCACCACATCCACGCCAACATCAATTTTTTTTATTATTATACTTCAAGTTCTAGGGTACATGTGCACAACGTGCAGGTTTGATACATAGGTGTACATGTGCCGTGTTGGTTTGCTGTACCCATCAACTTGTCATTTACATTAGGTATCTCTCCAAATGCTATCCCTCCCCCACCCACGACAGGCCCAGCGTGTATGTTCCCCTCCCTGTGTCAAAGTATCTCATTGTCATTCCCACCCTATAAGAGAACATCGATGTTGGTTTCTGGCCTTGTGATAGTTCTGAGAAGAGGGTACAGCTTCATCCATGTCCCTACAAAGACACAACCATCCATTTTATGGCTGTGAGTATTCAGGTGTATATTGCAACATTTCTAATCCAGTCGTCATTGAGACTTTGGTGTTCCAAGTAATTAGCATTACGAATGTGCTGCAAATAAACAACGGGCAGTCTTATAGTAGCATGATTATAACCTTTGGTATATATCCTAGTAATGATTCTGGGTCAAATGTAATTCGATCTAGTCCCTTTGAGGAATTGCCATACTGTCTCACAATGTAACAATTGACACTCCACACAACAGTTAAAACATTCCTATTCTCCACATCCCCCAGCACCGTGTCTACTTTTTAATGATTGCCATTCTAACGGCGTGAGATGGTACCATTGGGTTTGATTGCAATTTCTTTGATAACCAGTGATATGACATATTTCATGTGTCCTGTGTCCGCATAATTCTTCTTGAGAATGCGTTCATATCCTTGCCACTTTTGATAGGTTTTTGTTTTTCTCTTGTAAATTTGTTTAGTTCTTTGTAACTGGATATTAGCCCTTTGCAGATGGGAGATGTAAACATTTTCCCCATCGTAGGTACCTCGTCATTCGGGTAGTTCTTTGCGGGTCAGAACACTTTTTTAGTTTTAATTAGATCGCATTGTCATTTTGGCTTTTGTCCGTTTTGCTTTGGTTTTTAGACTAAGTCCTGCCATGCCTATTCCTGATGGTAACCACATTTTCTTCCAGGTTTTATGTTAGGTCAAAATTTCAGGCTTCAATCCATCTTAAAAATTGTATAAGGTGTAAAAGGAAGGGACCATTCAGCTTGCTACATATGGCTAACCGATTTTCCCAGCACCATTTATAAAGTAGGGAATCCTTTCCCCATTGCGTTTTTGGAGATTTGCAAATCAGATGTGTAATGTGTGGCATTATTTCTGAAGCCTCGCCCCCTGTTCCATTGGTCTATAATACTTTTGGTACCAGTACATGCCTGTAGCCTTGTAGTATAGTTAATGCCTCCCACTTTTCTTTTGACTTAGGATGTCTGGCAAGTGGGCTCTTTTTTGGTTCCATATGCACTTAAAGTATTTTCCAGTTCTCTGAAGAAAGTCATTGGTAGCTGAAGGGATAGATGGATCGTAAAATTTTACTTGGCAGTAGGGTTTTCACGATAATTGATTTCCATCCATGATGCATGAAGTTCTTCCATTTGTTTGTGTCCTTTATCTCATGACATGTTTAGAGTCTCCTTGAAGAGTCCTCACATCACTGTATAATTCCTATATTTTGTTCTCTTGTAGCCCATTGTGGAATGGGAGTCATCATGATGGCTCCTGTTTTTCTGTAAAGGTGTATAGGAATGCTTGTGATTTTTGCACATTGATTGATCTGAAGACGTTGCTGAAGTTGCTTATCAGCTAAGGAGATGTTGGCTGAGACAATGGGTTCTAAATAATACAATCATGTCATCTGCAAACAAGGGACAATGACATTCCCTTTTTCCTGATGAATACCCCTTTATTTCTTTCTCATACCTGATTTGCCCTGGCAGAAACCTTCCAAACACATGTTAATAGGAATGGATGCAAGGCACCTGTCTTTTTGCCGTTTTCAAGAAAGCCTTCCAGTTTTGCCCATTGAGTATGATATTGGCTATGGGTTTGTCATAAAATAGCTCTTACTATTTTGAGATACATTCCATCAATTTAAAAAATTTTTTTAAAGTGATGGCCTTTTTTTTTTTTTTTTTTTTTTTTGAGGCGGAGTCTCGCTCTGTCGCCCAGGCTGGAGTGCAGTGGCGCCATCTCGGCTCACTGCAAGCTCCGCCTCCTGGGTTCACGCCATTCTCATGCCTCAGCCTCCCGAGTAGCTGGGACTACAGGCGCCCCCCACCGCGCCCGGCTAATTTTTTGTATTTTAGTAGAGACGGGGTTTCACCATGGTCTCGATCTCCTGACCTTGTGATCCGCCCGCCTCGGCCTCCCAAAGTGCTGGGATTACAGGCGTGAGCCACCGCGCCCGGCCAGTGATGGCCATTCTTGCAGCAGTAAGGTGGTGTCAAATTCTGGTTTTGATTTGCATATCCCCAAAAATTATTGATGTTGAGCATTTTTCATATATTTGTTGGCCATTTGTATATCTTCTTTTGAGAATTGTCTATTGCGTCCTCAGCCCATTTTTGACGGCATTGTTTTTCTCTTTCTGATTTGTTTGAGTTCTTTGTAGAGATTCTGCATATTAGTCTTTTGTGGGGTGCATAGTTTGCAAAGATTTTTTTCCTACTCTGTGGGTTGTCTGTTTGCTGATTATTTCTTTTGCTGTACAGAAGCTTTTTAGTTTAATTGAGTCCCATCTATTTATCTTTGTTTTTGTTGCATTTGCTTTTGGGTTCTTGGACATGAAGTCTTTGCCCAAGCCAGTGTCTAGAAGGGTTTTTCCACTATCAACTTCTAGAATTTTTATGGTTTTAGGTCTTACATTTAAGTCTTTGATGCATCTTGAGTTGATTTTTGCATAAGGTGAGAGATGAGGATCCAGTTTCATTCTTCTGCATGTGACATGCCAATTATCCCAGCAACATTTGTTGAATAGGGTGCCCTTTCCCTAGTTTATGTTTTTGTTGTCTTTGTCAAAGATCATTTGACTAAGTATTTGGCTTTCTTTTTGGATTCTCTATTCTGTTCCATTTGTCTATGTGCCTGTTTTTATGCCAGTTCCATGCTGTTTTGGTGACTATAACCTTGTAGTGTAATGTGAAGTCAAGTAATGTGATGACCTTAGGTTAGTTATTTTTGCTTAATCTTGCTTTGGCTATGTGGGCTCTTTTTTGGTTCCATCTGAATTTTAGGATTTTTTTTTTTCTAGTTCTGTGAATATTGATAATGATATTTTGATGGGAATTGCATTGAATTTGTAGATTGCTTTTGGCATTATGGACATTTCACAATATTTATTCTACCCATTCCTGAGCATGGGATGTGTTTCCATATGTATTGTCTGTGATTTCTTTCAGCAGTGTTTTGTAGTTTTCCTTGTGGAGGTCTTTCACATCCTTGGTTAAGTATATTCCTAAGTATTTTGCTTTTTTGGCAGCTATTCTAAAAGGGGTTGAGCTCTGAATTTGATTCTCAGCTTCGTTGCTATTGGTGTATAGCAGTGCTCCTAATTTGTGTACATTGATTTTGTATCCTGAAACCTTCTGAATTCATTTATCAGTTATAGGGGCTTTTTGGATGAGTCTTCAGGGGTTTCTAGGTATACAATAATATCGTCAGCGACCAGTGACAATTTTACTTCCTCTTTACCGATTTGGATGCCCTTTCTTTCTCGTCTGACTGCTCTGGCTAGAACTTCCAGTACTATGTTGAATAGAAATGGTGAAAGTAGGCATTCTTGTCTTGTTCCGGTTCTCGGGGAGAATGCTTTCAAGCTTTCCCATTCAGTATAGTGTTGGCTATAGATTTGTCATAGATGGCTTTTTTACCTTGGGTATGTCCCTTCTGTACCAGTTATGCTGAGGGTTTTAATCATAAAGGGATGCTGGATTTTGTCAATTGCTTTTTCTGAGTCTGTTGAGGTGTGATTTTTTTTCCTCTTTTTTGGACTGTCGCTCTGTCGCTCAGGCTGGAGTGCAGTGGCGTGATCTTGGCTCACTGCAACCTGTGTCTTCTGGGTTCAAGCAATTCTCCTGCCTCAGCCTCCCAAGTAGCTGGGATTACAGGCGCCTGCCACAATACCCAGCTAATTTTTCTGTTTTTAGTAGAGACGGGGTTTCACCATGTTGGTCAGGCTGGTCTCGAACTCCTGACCTCAAGTGATCCGCCTGCCTTGGCATCCCAAAGTGTTGGGATTACAGGAGTGAGCCACTGTGTCTGGCCTTTCTTGAGCTCACTGACTCTCCTCTGCTTGATTCATTCTACTGCTGAGAGTCTCTAGTGAATTTTTCAGTTCAGCAAATGTATTTCCCAGTTTCAAGATTTCTGTTTGATTTTTAAAAATTATTTTAATCTGACTGGGTATGGTGGCTCACACCTGTAATCCCAGCACTTTGGGAGGCCACGGCGAGTGGATCATGAGGTCAGGAGTTCGAGACCAGCCTGACCAACATGGTAAAACCCCGTCTCTATTAAGAATACAAAAATTAGCTGGGCGTGGTGGCGCACGCCTGTAGTCCCATCTACTCAGAAGGCTGAGGCAGGAGAATCGCTTGAACCCGGGAGGCGGAGGTTGTGGTATGCTGAGATTGTGCCACTGCACTCCAGCTAGAGCAACAGCTGTCTCAAAAGAAAAAAATCTATTTTAATCTCTTTGTTAAATTTCTGAATTATTTTTTCTGTGTTATCCTGGAGAGCACTGAGTTTCCTTAAAACTGCTATTTTGCGTTGTTGGTCAGAGAGTTCATTTAGTGCCATCTCACTGAGGTCATTCACTGACTGGTTCTTTGCTTTGTCTGTTAGGGAGGTCTTCGTTCCTTGTTTGCTGTTGTTTCTTGTGGATGTACATCTGTGTCTTTGCATTGAAGCATTAGTTATTTATTCCCCTTTCCTCTGTCTTGTTTCTGTTTTTATTGGATCCATTTGCTTAGAGACTCTTTGTATTTTACCTGCAGATTTCTTTTTTCTTTCACTAGGTCACTGCTTCTTTTCAGCACCAGACGGCATCTTAAACCCGTCTGCCTTAGTTCTAGTAAACAATCAAAATGCCACTCATCTTGAATAGGGGAGGTCCCCAAAGGGATATCTTGTTAGTGTGAGAAGGCTGGCTAGGCAGCCTCTGTGCCCAGGGCACCTGTGGAACGAACCTCCTGCAGTGTGGTGCTGCCGAGTAGCCACTTTGATTTGGTGTCTTCTTTGGCTGAGTTACAGAACAGAGTTTCTGAAAGGCTGGGGGTGGAAGTGGCACCTCTCTCCTTTATCTCTGGCTGTCCTGGAGGATATGTCTGCCTCTAAGGTATCACCACTGCTTTCCATGGGTTAAGGCAGGGACAGTTCTCCTGCCAGGGAGCCCAAGATGGCGGGGAAGCTGATCGTCCACCATGATCCCTCTTTTAGCATAGAAACCATGAGTCAGGGAAATTTCCCATGTGCTTAGTGCCAAGGCAGGTTGGGGAAGGAAAGGTACAGAGATGAAAGTCCGATTCTGTTCCTGTCTCCTTAGAGTGTTTTCATTTCTCTGTGGCCCTGAGAACTGTCTCATCCTCATGTTTGAGTTCTGGGGTATTGCTGGCAATGTGTACCTGATTTTCGTTTTCTGTTGTGGAGAGTGAAGCTAGCTCGCTTCTATACCCGCATTTTGGAACTGCAAGTCCTGAAATTATTTTCTTATGTGTGTGTTTGAGGTTTACTTATAGACACCATGATAGAATGAATTTGTTTCTCTTTTATGTGAGGAAAGTAGGACATTGTTAACTGTGGTGCGTGGCACAGATCTACTTGAATAATCTTTTGGTTAAGAGAAAAGCACTTGATAAATTCTTGACTTTTTTTTAAAGTCTCTCCTAAAACACTGAGACAACAGAGCAGATGGCTTCGTGCTGAGTTATACAACCAGTAAGTGATGCAGGTGTGATAGGAAGGTTTAGAGAAATGGGCCTTCTTGCTGTCACTAACTGATCAAAAAGGGAATGTTTGGTGCAGTCTGATGACTGTCTTCGACTTTAGAAAAGCAAGTTTCATAAATTCAGAAAGTAAACCTTTTCCATTGTGTGCCTGAAGAGTTAAAAGGTGAATTGCTTCACAGGGACTGTGATTTCTGAAAGTGGATATTCTGTCTAAACGTAGCCATCCTGACGCAGAACAGAAGTGCCCCTTTGTCAGATGTGTTCTGATTACAATTTTAAAGGACGTTACAAATCACAAAGTAGGTGGCAGAAGCCTGTAACTCTTCTTTTAGGTTAGGCTCAGAATCTTCTGAAAGTGATGAAGCTCCTAACAACTGCCAAATGGGTTTTAAGTTATGTTCGCAGAGCCAGTGGGGGAAAAAACCAGCCCAGGAAATGATAGAAGCACTGCTTGGGAAAAATGATGTCATATTAATATGCCACAGAAAGAAGGCAGATCTAATCAACCCTTTTTTTAAAAAATATTTTCTTTTATAAAAAAACAATGATTGGGAACCTAATTTTCAGTACTTAAATATTACCTTTGATATAGCTAGAATTAATGGTTACTGATAAAACACAACTTTTGAAAACAAAATTCTTCTCTTTTACCATATTCCCCGAGGGAAAGGCCTAACATTGCTCTGAAAGAGAAATCACAGTCCCTGCCCTATTGTGGAACTTGTGACCTAGTTGGGGCCGGATTGGGGTGGGGTAGGAAGACATAATTTTAAAACAATTAGACAAACCTCCAGTTTCAGCAAATGCAAGATATTAATAAATGGTAGGATACACACACACACCTGATAAAGGAATTTCAAATAGGGAAAATCCTCAGAGGGAAGAGACTAGTCAGGAGGGCTTTATGAAGACAGTAAACCTTGAACTGGGCTTTTGAAACAAAACAGTTTAATTAGTGAAAAGAAATAAGGAAAGGATTTTCTTTAGGATAGTACAATAAATAGAATATTGGTAACAGTGAACAGTTCTTGATTGCTTATTTTATATATATATATATACACACATACATACACACACACACACACACACATATATATTTATTTATTTTTTGAGATGGAGTCTCGCTCTGTCACCCAGGCTGGAGTGCAGTGGCACGATCTTGGCTCACTGCAACCTCCGCCTCCTCGTTCAAGCGATTCTCTTGCCTCAGCCTCCCAAGTAGCTGGGACTACAGGCATGTGCCACTATTCTCAGCTAATTTTTGTATTTTCAGTAGAGACAGAGTTTCACCGTGTTGGTCAGGCTAGTCTCGAACTCCTGACCTCAGGTGATCTGCCCACCACAGCCTCCCAAAGTGCTGGGACTACAGGCGTGCGTGAGCCACCACGCCCGGCCTGACTGCTTATTTTATATAAAGAACTACTCTAAGTGATTATCATTATTAATATTGAAATTATTTACTTTTAAGCATAGTATGTACTGTGTTCTCTAAAATATTTAAATTTTATGTCACTTCTGAAGCCCTGTCATTAGTAGTTATGTTCATGTTACAGATGAGGAACTAAGGTGCTGAGAGATAGGAGTGCCAACAAGAACAGTGCCTGGCACAAAGCAAATGCTCAGTAAACATTTGACAAATGAGTAACTGAGCGAGCAAACATGCCCAAGATCGTTCACACAACTGAGTGCCAAATTTGACTGACTAAGGCTCACTTTTAGCCTGCACACTACATGTCTTTATTTGGATGAAGTAAGAGAACATTTATGAACAGAAAAAAAATGCATGTGGCAGATGAAAAGGTTTAAATAAGGGAAGAATTACAAGTGGTTTCACTGATGAAATAATTAAAGAGGCAGTAGAGTGTTGATAGTAAGAGCCAAGTCTTTAGAGCCAGAAAGATCTGATTTGAAATCCTGTTTCCTGCACTTATTAGTTGTATAACCTCCTTGATTGACAGCTTCACCTCTCTTTACCTCAGTTTTGTCATCTGTAAAATGGAATAGTGATCATTTCCTAGTAGGAATGTGGGATTAAGAGGGATAATACATAGATCTTGGCACTTAGTAAATACTCAATAAATAATTAGAATAATTATTACTAGCAGTTAGTTCTTGAGAAAGAGAAGTGACTTAATGGAGATGGTCCAGAGGAAGCTGAATCTTGCAGTGGCAGCTGGGATAAATTAGAAATCAAGAGAGCACAGGCAAGAAGAGTAGAAAGTTGTTGAAGTCATGTAGTTACCAGGTACTGCAGTGAGAGAGCAGTAGTATGAATGAGAGAAAGGGGGGACGGTGGGGACAGACAGACAATGTAATGTCATAATCAGAATGTTGTGATAAATTTATCGGCATTTTATATCTTTTTGGGGAATTCTGAGGTGGTTGTAGACAGTCTGTCACTGGAGTTAGTATTTAAATGTCCTTCAGCTTGTAGCTCAAAGCTCAAGAATTATTGTTCTAATTATGACATCCTGAATATATTGGCAAAACTTACTTTCCCTTTCTGGCCATCTCACCACCACCAAAATAATGTCAGTTTTCTCCTAGTTTTTTGAGATCTAAAACAATCCACATGCTCTCCACACATACTCCTCCCCCAGGTGTGTGTTTCCTCGAACACGGTCTGCTGACTGAAAACCCATGTCTTTTTTATTTCAGTGCAAGCAGCTAATGACTCAGTCTGTAGACTCCAACAGAGGGAGCAGGAACGAAAAAAGGTAAAAGATCATTTAGATAACGGGGCATATAAGTCTTGGGTGTTTGTTATATGATTAGCAATTGCTTTTGATCAGAAAATTCTCTGAATGCAGTGATTTTTACATATTTTAAAATGGCTGATTCATTGAAGATGTGTTGAGGAGGTATGGTCACGTGGTCATACCATCAATATTTTTATAAATTGAAATTGCAGAACTCTCTTTTTTCGTTTTCAATATTTCCATCTTTTCCCTGAAAGTGGTATTTGTCTCCTGGAGGAGAGAGAAAATAGGACTTTTACATGTAACAACAAATATCCACCAGATTGGAGATATAAATCTTTCCTCTGAGCCTGAAGTATTGAGTATATTATGTATATTTCTTCCAGAAAAGGAAGCATTCATGCCTGTGGATAGGTTATTTAATGAATAGCCATAGGAGTATTTGAATCATTTGCTGGGCAGTGCTTTGCTTATTTGAATTATATGTTAACTAAATTCAGATGTGGAAAAATAGCACAAGAATTTAAGTTCCTGTGATAATTTGGTGTTTTTCACTTGCAATTATCATCAAGTGTTTTTGTAACTTACTCATTGCTCTAAACTAATGAAGATACATCTTAACACTTATTAAAAAACATTGAAAAGACTAAGTCACTCTGAAAATAATGCTTTTTTGCTTGTGTACCGACAAATGTTACTGTCTCCATTTATCTGGAATGTGTTGTGGTTAATCCACAGTAATAGTTCAGATCTGTCACTGTATAAAAATATAATGGAATGAGCCTTCTCAGAGTTTCAGTTTCTGTACCCTCTGCTTAAATCTAAATGTTGATACAAAGTTTGAAAAGTCAACAATTTGCTAATTTACACTTTATTGAAAGGACTTGACATTGAAGACAGATGGGAATGCTGCCCAAGGATGGTGGGACCCCACAGGCCATTCGGGAAGCAGGGCCATGGCTGAGCTCCCGGATGAAGTGGCAGGGCAGGTCTGTGGTCAGGGAAGTTTGTGTCAGGATGGGGTGCTTGCACAGTGTGCAGAGAGTGCTGGAAAGGCAGGCAGGGCTGGGGGATGTAAGTGGACCATGACAGACTGGACAGCAGATACATTTTTAATTCCTCTGCTTTGCTAGGTGCCACTGGGGATGATGGATTTTGTTAATTTTAGGGCAGTTCCTACACTTAAGGAGCTAAAAGTCTTGGAGTCCCAAAGCGCTAACCCTGTAATAATAGAGGATAAAGTGAGAACTGTGATCATTACTAATAACTTTTTAGGATCTTGGCAAAAGTGTAATTTATTAGGAAGACGATGGCATTCAAGCCTGACCTTGATTGGTAGGAATTCAGTTGCTGGAAGATGAGAAGAGAGATATTACAGGGCAAGGAATACATTGTAAGTAAAGGCGAAAGATGTGGTAAGTCAGTATTGTCTCGTGGACCTGGTATGGAGACTGTCTAAATGGACATTTCTAGAGATTATTGTGGACGATCTTAAATGCTGTATTAAACAATTTGTTGTGGGGACATCAGAAACTTTCCGTTTTTTGAGAAGCCGAATAACTACCTGATAGAACACTGGCTGTACATTTCAACGCAGGCGGTTCTCTTGGCTCTCAAAATAAAAATGAAGACGTATCGCATGCTACATGTTACCTTTCTGACATGTTGCTGTATGATTTAAGTAGATTCAGGTGAGTGTGCACCAGCACATTAATCGGTCTGTTTTTTCTAAGACATTGTCAAAGCAGTTATAGTTTGAAAATGGCAATTTTGTCATTCTTGATTAGAAGGAACTGAAAATTAAATTTTAATTTGAACAGTTTCTCTTGTTGCTTTGAACTATTTCTACTGTCGTGTATTGGCCCTATGTATAGTAGGAAGATGACCAGATTGGGTAAGAAATACCTGGCTTCTTTTATTTCTGGTATTGGTTCCCTTTACTAGCTAGCTATAAGCCCTTGGATAAATCCTTGAGCTTCCAGCTCCTCGTCTGCAAAATAATGATCTATTCTACTTATCTGATAGATCGAAGGGTAAATTGCATTGTAAAAATTATTTGAAATGACTTTGAAAATTGTATCTCACTGTCAAAATGTAGAGTAGCATTTTTTTCCTGCCAGCTATTTGTTTAATATGCGAGCAGTCACTGTGTGGATAAGAGCCCTGCCGTAGTCTGTTAGAGTCTGTGAAGAAGCACTTGAGAAACCTTCCCATTGATGATTTTGCAAATTAAAAAGTGCTGTCTAGCCCATGGTTTAAAAAGCACTGGCCACAAGAAATAATATTTTAAGCCGGGCGTGGTGGCTCACACCTGTATCCCAGCACTTTGAGAGGCTGAGGCGAGCGGATCACTTGAGGTCGGGAGTTTGAGACTAGCCTGACCAACATGGAAAAACCCCGTCTCTCCTAAAAAATACATAATTAGCTGGACGTGGTGGTGCATGCCTCGTTTAATCCCAGCTACTGGGGAGGCTGAGGCAGGAGAATCACTTGAACCTGGGAGGCGGAGGTTACGGTGAGCCGAGTTTTGCACTCCAGTCTGGGCAACAAGAGTGAAACTCCGTCTCAGGAAAAAAAAAAAAAGAATATTTTAATATTTAATATGAAGTACATTTCTTTTTTTCTTTTTCTTTTTTTTTTTATTTTCCTTGAGACGAAGTCTCACTCCGTCGTCACCCAGGCTGGAGGGCAGTGGTGCAATGGCTCACTGCAATCTCCGCCTCCCAGGTTTAAATGTTCTTCTGCCTCAGCTTCCCAAGTAGCTGGGATTACACCTGTAATCCAAGCTAATTTTTGTATTTTTAGTAGAGACAGGGTTTCGCCACGTTGGCCAGGCTGGTCTCAAACTCCTGACCTTGGATGATCTACCCGCCTCAATCTCCCAAATTGCTGGAATTACAGACATGAGCCATTGTGCCCAGCCTGAAGGACATTTCTTATAGATATTATGTCTGGGGGTATTTTAAACTAATTTTATAGAATATATATTAAAATTAGTATTTTAAAATATACTGAAACTTTGTTTCACCAGAAGTTGGTAAGTCTGTGAGACTTAGTTTGTAAGCAGACTTAGATTTGTTACCTTGATTTTCTTTCCTGAAGATAATTTAATAAATTAACCAGCTTAAAGTCATAAACAGATGTACTTCTTTGTTCAGAGAATAATTCTTTACATTTTAAAGTAAAATTCTTTACATTTTATTAGAGCAATAAACTTTTAGTCGTGTCTTTCTTTTTTCTTTTCTTTTACTTTTTTGTTTTACTGCCATATGTAGCTTCTTCTGAAACTGTGACATGGCAGAGATTTCAAACCCCACACATACACATGTGCGTGCACACACACGTATGTCATAAAGGTAAAGTTTAATTTTTCATCTAGCCAACGTAAACAAAACGAAAGACCTGACCTCCAGCTGCATTTTCAACCTAATGTTAATTGTTGCCCTTGGTTATACTATTGCGTACATTTTATATATTTGAAAGGTTCTCAGAACAAAGATGGGAGTAGTAATGAAATAAAATAGACTCCTGCCATTACTCATTAATTCTTTTTTTTTTTTTTTGAGATGGAGTCTCACTCTGTTACCCGGGCTGGAGTGCAGTGGCGCCATCTCAGCTCACTGCTATCTCTGCCTCCTGGGTTCAAGCGATTCTCCTGCCTCAGCCTCCCAAGTAGCTGGGATTACAGGCGCACACCACCAGTCATGGCTAATTTTTGTATTTTTAGTAGAGACGGGGTTTCACCATCTTGGTCAGGCTGATCTTTTTTTGTTGTTGTTGTTGAGACGGAGTCTTGCTCTGTCGCCCAGGTTGGAGTGCAGTGGCTGGATCTCAGCTCACTGCAAGCTCTGCCTCCCGAGTTTACGCCATTCTCCTGCCTCAGCCTCCCAAGTAGCTGGGACTACAGGCGCCCGCCACCTCGCCCGGCTAGTTTTTTTTGTATTTTTTAGTAGAGACGGAGTTTCACCATGTTAGCCAGGCTAGTCTCGAACTCTTGACCGCGTGATCCGCCCGTCTCGGCCTCCCAAAGTGCTGGGATTATAGGCTTGAGTCACCGCGCCCGGCCGGTCAGGCTGATCTTGAATTCATTAATTCTTTTATGTCAAGACAATTTGTGGATTTCTGTAGGAAGTAAACTGTTAAACGTCATTCATACAAATCATATTTCCCACAATTGATATCTAAAAGTACATTCAGAAGAACAATAAATGCACATTCCCTAGTTATTTGACATGTCTTAAAAACTACCACTAGTACAAAGTTGCATTTTGGGCACTAGCAATAAGAATAGTGAAAGGAAAATATTATTGGCTTATAAAATTCACTTGCTCTTAAAAATATGCCACCGGTGGAGATGAGATGGTTAATAGTATCTGTCAATAATTTAAATTGAGTTTCATGCACAGGTGTCAACTTTTGAAGCCCTGTTCAACCAGACTGGAAGTAATTATGAAGTAAATGTGAATGCTTTTGATTCACTTTGTCCACAAATATTTATTAGATCCAGTTATCCTTCTTTGTGATTACTTTCATGAGAGCAACAGGTTCACATGGCTTATACATTGTTTTTAATAGAGTTTGAAAATAGAGTAACATATCAGTACATACTGTTCCACATAAAATCATTTTTGGCAGTTGTTATACTGACACTCCTTACCAAAGGAAATGGTTTTTCCTGTGTCTCTGTAAGGCATATATAAAATTAATGGCATGTATATTACTGGCAGATGCTCTAAAAGACCTATTAGACCTTAGTTGGATTATTCAGAGTTTTCCTGTAGACCAAGGTTTCTCAACCTCAGCACTATTGACACTTTGGACCTGGTAATTCCTTATTGTGGGTGCTGTCCCACATCCTTGATAGAGGTCAAGGACGCTGCTAAACATTGCAGGATGTTTAGCAGCGTCCTTGACCTCTATCTACTAGATGCCAGTAGCACTTCCCCACAACCTGTGTTATAATAACCAGCAATCTCCTGGGGGAGAGGGGTGTAAAATGCCCTCTCCTGCCCCCCATTGAAAATCACTGACTTAGACGAATCTCTGCAGAAGTGTGTTTTTATTTTGTAATCCAGAATTATTTTATATACCTGGTTCTAGACACCTATCTTCAGGATTGGTTTCTGTTTCAAATTATCTTTAATTGGTGGAAGGCGGTGAGTGTGTGACTGCATGCGTGCCAGTTTATTATTATTTCTTTCTCTGTTGTAACTTATGTATACATTTTACTAAGTAGAAAGAGATAACACCATTATAGTTAATTACTTTTGGTATGTAGTTATAGGTTATTAATAAATTCTCTTCATTTTCTTTTGAAGTTGGCATTTTCTAAGTTTATCTTGAAGAGTGCAATTGATTTCATTTAAGAAGAGCCCACTGAAACTTGATTTACTTTTTTTTTTATTGTGGCAGAATTTATATAACATAACATTTACCTTCATAACCATTTTAAAATGTACATTTCAGTGGCATTATCTATATTCACATTGTTGTTCAACCATCACCACCATCCATCCACAGAACCTTTTTTTTCTAAATTTATTTATTGCTATTTTTTTGAGATGGAGTTTTGCTTTTGTCACCCAGTGTGCAGTGCAGTGGCGTGATCTCGGCTCACTGTAACTTCCGCCTCCCAGGTTCAAGCAATTCTCCCACCTCAGCCTACCCAGTAACTGGGACAACAGGCGCCTGCTGTCATGCCCAGCTAATTTTTGTATTTTCAGTAGAGACGGGGCTTCGCCATGTTGGCCAGGCTGGTCTTGAACTCCTAACCTCAGGTGATCCACCCACCTCAGCTTCCCAAAGTGCTGGGATTACAGGCGTGAGCCACCGCACCCGGCCCACAGGACTCTTTCATATTGCAAAACTGAAACTCTGTACCCAGTAAGCAGTAACTCCTCATTCCCCTTTCTCTCCACCCCTGGAAACCACCATTCTACTTTCTAGCTCTATGAATTTGACTGCTCTAGGTTCATCATGTAAGTAGACTCATATAACGTTTGTCTCTTTTGTGACTGGCCTATTTCTTTAGTGTAATATCGAGATTCGTCCATGCTGTAGCATGTGTCAGAATTTCCTTCTTTTTTAAGGCTGAATAATATTCCATTGTATGTGTAGACTACATTCTGTTTATCTGTGTCTATGGACATTTAGGTTCTCCCACCTTTAGCTATTATGCATAACATTGCTGTAAATGTGGGTGTACAAATAGCTGTTCAAGTTCCTACTTTTAATTTTTTGGGTATATGCCCAATAGTGGAATTGCTGCTTTGTATGGTAATTCTATGTAAAAGCCAAGGTTTTTGTATTCTTTAAGCACAATGTTCTTATAACTTTAACCACTTTTTTTGTTTTTCTGATTTCTTTATTTTATTTTTAAGGAGCAGTTTCCAAGTCATTTTATTCAGAATTTTATGTTTCTTGAATCAATAAATACTATACAAAACAATGTCAGTGTAAAAATGGCTACCATTTTCTCTCCTCTGCTTCCCCTACATGGGGACAATCCCCTGGGCAGCCTCACTCAGGAGTTTTAGGAGCTCTCCCTCCAGGTTTGTTTCAGCAAATGAAGTTCAGTGACATAGTCCCTTGAATGATATCCAGAGAAACTCAGCTGGGGTGGGGAGAGCCTCTGGAATCTGGAGGTAACTAGCTTAGGGAAATGAATTAGTGTTTTTGGGGAGAAGAAATGGCCGCTAGGGCAAGAGCCTACCCCAAAGAAAAGGGGTGTCTGACATGTTCACAGTTAACTTCTTTTGCCTCAAGAAGTGGTATTTGTTCAGAGAAAAAAGTGACAAGATGTCCATGCCATCCTCACACGCCTGCTGCTCCTCTGCCCCTAGCTGGGGCCAGGTAGCAGGACAGCCTCTCAGACAAGGTCAGCAACATTGAAGGGCATCTCCTCAATGGAGATGTTGTAGGTCTCCATGTCTCGATGGGTCTTCTTGTCATCTGTCACCATGAACTTTGATTACTTTGGATGGAAATCTTTAAAAAGATATTCTATACTTTTATGTTTTTTAAAAAATTTATTAAATGTTAAGAATAATTTTGTAGGAATCAGGCATTATTGAGAATATCCGATTTTATATTATGGTGAATATGGTGATGTCATTAGGGAAGAAGAAAGAGAGATACTGTGCTGTGTTTCTGTACCAGCTGCCCTCAGACACTGTGTGTTTTAAGTTTTTTATCTGCCTCCTCTTTTGCTATAAGGCTGATGCCTGTTATTCTTCCCTCATTTATCAGCCTTTCCATTTTCTAACTTGTGATTTTTTAATAGGGTGTTGTCTTAGAAACAAGTTAACTAAGGTGGTTAGAAATGTATATAATGTAGGTCAAATAGGCTCAGAATCAGAAGAGCTTTTCATGAGTCCTGCAATATTTGTAAATGGACTTTGTAGTATCTTTTTCTTTTGGATGACTTAAAGGTCTTACCACGTTCTCAACTAAGTTTCAGATACATGTTATTTCCAGGTAGCTGAGTTTTATTTGTATGTAAAGACTGCAGTATTGTCAATACATGAATGTATAGGGGACCCCCGCCTCTCCCTTTTTTCTTTACTGATTGTTGTAAAGAATGTAAGAATGGGCCGGGGGCGGGGGCGGGGCGGGGTGGCTCATGCCTGTAATTCCAGCACTTTGGGAGGCAGAGGTGGGCGGATCACCTGAGGTCAGGAGTTCAAGACCAGCCTGGCCAGCGTGGTGAAACCTTGTCTCTACTAAAAATACAAAAATTAGCCTGGTGTGGTGGTGGGCGCCTGTAATCCCAGCTATTTGGGAGGCTGAGGCAGGAGAATCGCTTGAACCCAGGAGGCAGAGGTTGCAGTGAGCTAAGATAGTGCCATGGCACTCCAGCCTGGGCGACTAGGAAACGATAGCATGGAGTGACTGTAAGAACTTCTTGATAAGGAAGCAAAACTAGATTTTTATTTGGATTTGGCGATTGTCATCTTTTAGCTTATTTTCACTTGGCCTACAAGGCCAGTAAGCGATATGCCTGATGTGAACAGGCTACTTGAATATGTTTATCTTTATTCATAATATTCTGAAAGTACACAATAGAAATACTGATCTTTGGCAGTATCTTATTCACTAATATATTGCAGTATCTTAAAGACTGTTCTTGTAGCCAAGTGGTTAATAATGGCTACATCAAGGATTAAATTGAATATAGGAATGGAGGGGAAAGTCTGTTGCTCTTGAGTTGTCTGTGTTGTTTGAATTATTACAATAATCTGTTGCTAAAATTATTAAAATTAAAGAACAAAAACTGTAATGGCAGGGGGATAAAAGTAGAGTAATCTGCCTTCTAGATGCTTTGCTTGTGATTTGTATAATATTTACCTTTTATTAAGTTCCTCAGGCACTGAGCTAGGAACTTGATATGTTCTACCTCTAGTCTTTTTAAGTATTATTTATGGATGCGGAGTATTTATTTTCCTCATTTTAAAGTTAAAGAAACTAAGTTGCTCAGCATCATGCAACTAGTGACAGGTGGACCAGAATTTGAAGCCAGGTTTATATGCCTGCCAAAGCTATATTTTTCTTTATTGGGCTGTACTGGATAAAATGCATTCTGGTTGGGAAGGGGAACACGGGCTGTTGCCGTGTGGTCCACATCACAGGGTCAGCTGAGCCAATGATGACTTTTCATTTACAAAGAAATGAACAAATTAAATAACATCTGAGTATGCATGTTTAATATTCTCTGTATTTATTAAAACACAACTAAAGCTAAATATCATTTTGATGAAGTTTATCTGCATTTTTTCTTTTTCTAGTGTGACTGTGGCTTTTCTCTTAGACTGTAACAGTTTTTTCTAAAGTTCCATCAGAATAGTTCAATAAACTCTTCATGCATCTTTTAGAGAGTTATAATCTATAAGGCTGAAAAGTTAAAAAGTAATTCTTTGCATTTTGTTTAACCTGTTTAACAAATTTATTGGATGAGTAAACCCCTCTCTAATCCTCTCTCCCCACCACTGTAATATCTGTTCAGATCCCAAGTGTCTGTGGGGCATATTTTAGAGCAATGTCCTGGCAAAAAGGCTCTCACAAGAGCGTTTGTCTTGTGAAAGAGATTTTTAGCTACCTACGTAAAACTTCCTCTAGAAAGATCTGATTTGTACTCTGTGATAGAAAAGGCGTAGGTTTGGGTATCAGAAAGACCTAAATTTGAATCTACAACCAAGCTATTAGGTGAGTGACCATGGAGGATAAAAGTGTCCTTAAGCCTTAATTTCTTTGTCTGTAAAATGAGAATAATGTCATCTTAAAGGAGAGGCTTTTAGAAGTAGCTATGCAAAACAACTAGCAGAAATTTGCATTTTATGGGTACTTAGAGCACATTGGTTTATTCAGCCCTTCATCCTGTTTGTCATCCTGACCTGAATGAGAGAGAAAATAGAACAGCAAGAACATGATGAACAGCCTGAAGATGGTTTCTTTTCTTAGTAGCTGTTTTCTGGTGGCTGACATCTGAGTTAACCTGCATCTGAGTACACTGGGTGTCTCTTTTTCATTCAAGTGCTGGAATTAATATGCCAGAATTAACAGTGACTTTGGGTGCTTTGTAGGGGTGTGTGTGTGTGTGTGTGTGTGTGTGTGTGTGTGTGTTTTGTTTTGTTTTGAGACAGAGTCTCGCTCTGTCACCCAGGCTGGAGTGCAATGGTGCGGTCTCGGCTTACTGCAACCTCTGCCTCCCGGGTTCAAGCAATTCGACTTTGTATGTTTTTATAGTTTGCATATCCCAGTTTTTGTTTAATAGAACCTAATCTGTATCAAAACTTAACTGCTAATGACATACATGTAGAATAATTGAAATAGGGATGTAAAGTTATTTTTTCATACTCTCTATTTAGATTTTTGTTGTACGTATTCAAAGTTAATAATTGAAATTATACTTTGGAGGGAAGGAGAAAACTAAATTTATACCTTTTTTATTTATACAGCATTTTATCTGTATTACTGTGGTGCTAGAAAGAAAAAGAAAAAACCTTTCATCCTTATATAGCAGTATTAAGGAACATCTCAAGAACTGAGACATTTGACCTAGATGTTTGAGATGTTGATTTGCTTTAAGGACTAGAACTGACCCAGAGGAGATTTTTTTTTTTTTTTTTTTTTTTTTTGAGATGGAGTCTCATTCTGTCACTCAGGCTGGAGTGCAATGGCGTGATCTCATCTCACTGCAACCTCTGTCTCCTGGGTTTAAGCAGTTCTCCTGCCTCAGTTTCCCGAGTAGCTGGGATCACAGGCCCCGGGATCACAGGTGCACGCCACCACACCGGCTGATTTTTATATTTTTAGTAGAGACAGGGTTCTGCCATGTTGGCCAGGCTGGTCTTGAACTCCTGACCTCAGGTGATCTGCCCGCCTCAGCTTCCCAAAGTACTGGGATTACAGGCGCAAGCCATTGTGCCCGGCCCAGAAGAGATTTCTCGAGTTCTCCTCTAGTGACTAATAATTTATGATTCTTTTTAATGCACTTAAAAATATTTTATGTAAGACAGACACTTTGACTTCTTATAGCAATGATTCTTTTAGCATGTAATTTTTAAAATTGGTTTTAAAATATCTGCAGTGAAATGGTATTTGAGGAGAAATAGAAATATGAAAAAATACTTGGATTGTGTTTGATTTCATCATTTTATACTAGACGCTTTAAAAAAATTTTTTTTTCTTCTTTTTTTTGAGACGGAGTCTCACTCTGTCACCCAGGCTAGAGTGCAGTGGTGCCATCTCAGCTCACTGCAACCTCTGCCTTCTGGGTTCAAGTGATTCTTATGCCTCAGCCTCCCAGGTAGCTGGGACTACAGCCATGTGCCACCACACCCGGCTAATTTTTTGTATTTTTAGTAGAGACGAAGTTTTGCCATGTTGGCTAGGCTGGTCTCAAACTCCTGACCTCAGGTGATCCACCCGCCTTGGCCTCCTAGAATGCTGGGATTACAGGCGTGAGCCACTGTGCCCAGCCCGCATTTAAAATTTAAGAAGGCCGGGCGCGGTGGCTCACGCCTGTAATTCCAGCACTTTGG
Source organism: Rhinopithecus bieti (assembly GCF_001698545.2). NCBI lineage: Eukaryota > Metazoa > Chordata > Mammalia > Primates > Cercopithecidae > Rhinopithecus > Rhinopithecus bieti. The sequence continues at coordinate 2,507,062 of NW_016806990.1, read as the reverse complement.
GAGGCCGAGGCGGGCGGATCACAGGGGGAGGAGATCGAGACCACGGTGAAACCCCGTCTCTACTAAAATACAAAAAATTAGCCGGGCGTGGTGGCGGGCGCCTGTAGTCCCAGCTACTCGAGAGGCTGAGGCAGGAGAATGGTGTGAACCGGGAAGGCGGAGCTTGCAGTGAGCTGAGATCGCGCCACTGCACTCCAGCCTGGGCGACAGAGCGAGACTCCGTCTCAAAAAAAAAAAAAAAGAAATGAGAATATCCATGTTTTATTTTAATGAGAGAAGCCTTAGATGTTTCTAATGTGTCATCTTTTTTTGGATATTATAACACAACTTTTTCCTTGTGACTTCCCAGCTGATTGTTAACGGTAACCAAATATCAAGAGATAACTTTATGAAATTATTGTCTGGAAAATGTCATGTGACTTTCTAATTTTCTTTTCTCAGATTCATAGTGACCACTTAGTAGCTAGTGAGAAACAGCATACGCTCCAATGGGACGACTTCATGAAGGAGCAACCCAACAAAAGGGCTGAAGTGGATGAAGAGCACAGAAAAGCCATGGAGAGGCTTAAAGAACAATATGCTGAGATGGAGAAGGACCTAGCAAAATTTTCAACTTTTTAAGAACTTGAACCATAACAATCACAAACTAATGTGAATATGTTCACCTCTCTCCTGAAAAATATTCCCACCAAACCATTTAGCCTCTGCTTCAAGCTTAGCAATATATTCAGTGGCACTCTTGTATCAGAAGAAGGAAGCTTCTACTGGCATTCTGATTGGATGTTTAAAGAAAGGTGCTACATCTTTCCAGCTTTAAGTGCCTATATGATTATTTGAATGAAGAGGAGTAGGAAGGACAATGGAATAAATGTACTCTTTGTTAGTCAGAATTGATCATCTTTTCCATTGATTAGCTCAGAGAACTGTAGGTATAGACTTCTTAAGATCATTTAATTCATTTCTATATAGGGTTAATAATTGTTTATTGTTGTGGCTTAATGGGCAGGTATAGAAGCTAGCTGTCATGGCCTCCTTGGCTGTTGGAAGAACGTACAAAGTGTTACTGCATGAGTAATGTAGACCAAAAAAAAAAAAAAAAAAAAACCCAACTGTCCTTGGAGCAGACATCACATTTCAGAGAGGTGAGAGTGAAAACATTGTCTCTACTGCAGCAAAGATGACCATGTTGGTATTTGAACTGCCTTTTGGGAAGGGTTGCTCATTTTACAGTGCAGCATAATGCCACGGGCTTCCGTGGATGAGAAGACACATGTTATAAGTTTTGTGGCCTTCCAACACTTAACTATTTTCAGCTTTTAAATCATGCTTAGTAAGAACAGCTTACCAAAATATATTTTGACATTTAGTTTTTCCAAGAACTATAATCTTGCCCATAGTATTTACCTCATTTTTGTGTCTGTTTTGCTGTGGGTAAGCTTTATAAGATAAATAATATCTATACATGTTTCGACTGTTTAGTGGAGTAATCAACAAAATCTGCCAGGGAGTCCCTCTGGAACCATATAAAGTTCCTGGCTTTGAATGAACCAGAAGTGTTTGCCCACATGGCAAATGGTCCATGTTAAATGTAAATCCTTTTTAGTGCTAATGTCTGTTCTCATAAGCAGGTATATTATGATGAAACATGTACCAGTTCTGTCATCACTGTGATCTTTAAAAACCTGCATTTAACAGTCTTAATTTGAGGCTGGGTGCAGTGGCTCACACCTGTAATCTCAACACTTTGGGAGGCCGAGGGAGGCGGATCATTTGAGGACCAGGAGTTCAAGCCCAGCCTGGCCAACATGGTGAAACCCCGTCTCTACTAAAAATACAAAAATTAGCCCGGTGTGGTGGTGTGCGCCTGTAATCCCAGCTACTCAGGAGGCTGAGGCACGAGAATCACCAGAACTTGGGAGGCGGAGGTTGCAGTGAGCTGAGATGGCACCGCTATACTCCAGCTTGGGTGACAGAGTGAGACTCTGTCTCAAAAAAAAAAAAAAAAAATCTAACTGAAGAACTAAGTTGATTTTTTATTTGCCATAAACCAAGCAAAAGTAAATGCAATAATTTCAAGAGATTTATGGTAAACGAATTTGAGGTATGGATAAATCTTTCACATATTTTTTATTGCTCTTTAGTAAAGAAAGGCACACGAAAGAAAATATCCAGCTCTCTTGTGTTATCTCAGTGTGGCGACTGCAGAAAATTGACAATGCCTGCCTGTGTAAATGTATGGCTTACTGTCAAAGCTTCATTCTTGGCTGCATGTTGAAAATGTGATTAAACTTAATAGAGGAGATGAAATAAGTATTTGAGATTTTTTTTCAGTAACACTGAACTTCTGCCAACTTTCTCTATCCGCTACTGTAGGCTTGACAGGCTCATCAATCATTTGCTGGTACCTGGACTAAAAAGCGCACTTGCTGACACCAAGGCATGTTGGAATTTTCTTAATTCTCTTTCAGTGGATGGAAAAAAAAATACTTCCAAAAATATCCTACACATGAAAAGGGAGGGGAGCCTTAAATGAAAATTCCCTTTGTACTGTAGACACTTTTTGGAATGCGATTAATTGCCAACACATCATTGAACGAATGCTGTAACCAAGAAATTAAGATTGTATGTGTCAGGGGAATATATTCTTAACTGTGGCTACCCAACTTGTATAGCAAAGATTTCTGATAGTTTGTGTTCACCTCATGTGAATAATACTTTACCTTATAAGTTTGTATATATTCCATAAATACCTAAGGGACTTCCTAAACCAAAATGAATTCATGGGCTTTTTGAGCTTTAGACATTAAGATACTCAATTGTTTGCTTGTAACATTTTTAACTATTCAGCATAGCTTCTATAAGAGTTGGTTTATTTACCTTCCTTTTGATATTTTTAGTGGTGAACACTTTTGCTTCTGTTTCCCAGTTGCCAAATCACTTTTAATATGTATTTTATTTACATGTAAAAAATAATTTTAATAACTGCATAATTTGTAACATTTCTTTCCCCTTTTTTTTTTTTTTTTTGAGACAGAGTCCCACTGTGTCACCCAGGCTGGAGTGCAGTGGCGTGATCTTGGGTCACTGCAAACTTTGCCTCCTGGGTTCAAACAATTCTTGTTCCTCAACCTCCTGAGTAGCTGATATTACAGGCATGTACCACCATGCCCAGCTAATTTTTGTATTTTTAGTAGAGAAGGGGTTTCACCATGTTAGCCAGGCTGGTCTTGAACTCTTAACCTCAAGTGATCTGCCCACCTCAGCCTCCCAAAGTGCTGAGATTACAGGCATGAGCCACTGTGCCCAGCCAGTTTGTAACATTTCTGCTGTGTTTATGCTGTTGAGCAGAGATACTATGGGTTCTACGTAGCTCATCGGATTACTGTAATGATCAAATGAAATAATGTTCTATAATTTTAAAGCACCATAGAAAGATTTAAGTTCTATGTATTTTTAAGTTTTAATTATGATTTCTTTCTGGACTAACATATGTATGAGGCTTTTTTTTCCCGTTTCCTAGCATGTATATTTTTAAATTTTATGTTTATTGATTTCTGTTTTAATTGAATTTGAATTGTGGACAGAAAATAGGTACATGTAAGACTGATCTGTTAATATTTGTTGACATTTGCTTTATGACCTAGATTATAACTTGTTTTTGCAAATGTTTCATGATTGCTTGAAAAGTATGCTTGTTTTTTAGTTGTTGGATGTCCATTAGACCAAAGTTGTTAATTATGTAGTTCAGTTTTTTTCCATTTTACTATTCTTTTGTCTTCTGCTTGATCTCTCAGACTCTGAGATGTGTTGAAATTTTCTATTCTAGTGAACTTACCAATTTCTCCCTATAATTCAGTCAATTTTTGTTTTATATTTTTATATATTTTGAAGTCTTGTTATAAATAATTATAAATATATACATATAAAAATACGTAAAATATATATATTTATATAGATTATGCCAGCTAGCTAGATTTATACGATATATCTTTTTTTTTATCCTTCTGTTAAACCTTGCTGTTATGTTTTAGATATGCCCCTTAAAAACTGTGTGACTGGGGCCAGGGTGGTAGCTCATGCCCGTAGTCCCAGCACTTTGGGAGGGCGAGGTGGGCAGATCATGAGGTCAGGAGATCGAGACCATCCTGGCTGACATGGTGAAATCCCATCTCTACTAAAAATACAAAAATTAGCTGGGCATGGTGGCGTGCACCTGTAGTCCCAGCTACTCGAGAGGCTGAGGCAGAGAATCGCTTGAGCCCAGGAGGCAGAGGTTGCAGTGAGCGGAGATTGCACCACTGCACCCCAGCCTGGGTGACAGAGCGAGACTCTTACTTAAAAAACAAAAAAACGTGTGAGTGGATGTTTTTCTTTCTTTCTGATCATTTGTCAGCTAAGAAGTTCAATCCATTTACATTTGTCAGAATTACTGATATATTAATATTTATTTATATCTTATTTTGTGCTTTTTGTCCCACCTTTTCTGTTTCTTGCTTTCTTTCAGCTTGAGTTTTTGTTTTGTTTTTCCATCTACTTTTCTTCTACTTTCAAAGTTAAACATTTCCCAGTTTCCAAATCACTTTTGATATGTATTTTATTTATATGTAAAAATTAACTTTTAATGAAGTGCTTAGTAGGAAATTTAACTTGCATAGTTAACAGAATCTAAAGTAAACATCTTTACTCTCTTCCTATACATTAGAGATTTTTGTACAAAGTCTGATTTATCTCTTCAACTTACAAATTGTTGCCTAGAATTCTAGTTCTATCTCCGTTTAACTACAAAAGTAGTTATTTTGTACAGTCAGTGTTTATGTAGATTTACCTAGAAGTTTACTATTTTATTATCCTTGAAAGTTAGCTAGGTATACGATTATAGGTTGACAGCTGTTTTCTCAGTATTTAATAATATTCTACTGTTTTCTTGCTTCCATTGCTGCTTCTGAAATGACAGTTGCCAGTCTGATCAGTATTTGTAGCTAATCTGCCTTCTTTCTCAAGTCATATTTAAGATCTTTATCTTTAATGTTCTACAGTCAAATGTGGCCATACTACAGTATGTTTAGCTGCATATTTCTTTTCATTGTCCTGTTGGGATTCATTGAGATTCCTGAATCTGAGAAGTGGTACTTTTCATAAATTCTGAAAAATTCTCAGCTACTGTCTCTTGGAATATTGTGTCTCCCTCATTCTCTCTATTCTCTCCTTCAGGAAATCAAATTACACTTCCGTTTTATGATCTCACCGTCCTCTCCGTATCTCTTAATCCCTGTTTCGTATTTCCCATCTCTCTGTCTCAGTGTTGAATTCTGGATAATTTCTTTAAATCTATTTCATTAATTCTGTCTTCACTCTATCTCTGACCTATTTTACCCATCTATTAAGTTGTTAATTATAGTTATTATTTTTTTTATTTTCAGAAGAGTTGTTTGGTTCTTTCTTAAACTTTCCTGGGTTGCCTGGGATAGTTCCATTATTCCCTCTCTTTTCTTTAAACATATTAAAAGTACTTATTTTACATTCTGTGTGTGGTAATTTCAATATTTTTTGTGGATCTGAATTTGTTGCTTGTTGATTTTGCTGAAACAAGTTTATGGTGACTAGTTTCCTCATGTGGTCAGTCATTTTTTATTTTAAGTTCACATTCCTCTGAACTTTCTTTTGGGAGATTTTTTTAGAATTTCAAGTATAGTCCTACAGAGAAGATTTTTTTTTTCTCCTATCGCATCAATTTGTTTCTTGCGACACTACAAACCACAGACCACTTCAAAATCAGTTTTCACCTTGGATTCCCTGCCTCTCCCTTTTCTACTCCTTAAGCCTTTGCACCCACACACCTACGTGTATACACACTCACAAAATGTGGATTTCAGCCCTGCACACCTGTGACTGTTGGCTGTGATGAGGCATTCCCAGAGGAGACATTTTTCTTCCTCTGTATCTCTTCTTGAATAATGAAGAAGGGTAAATTTAGGTGTTCTCCTAGTTTACTTCCTGAGGACAGGACCCTCTGAGGCTTTACAAATCCTCCTGCTCATCCAGCTCAGTCCCTGTTATGGACTGAATTTTGTCTCCCCTGGACTCATCGAGTAAAGCTGTAACCCCAGTGTGACTGTATTTGGAGATAATACGGCCTTTAAGGAGGTAATTAAGGTTAAATGAGGTCATAGGGCGTGGAAGTGAGACCCCAGAGCTCTCTTTCTGCACGTAGAGGAAAAGTCCTGAGATCCCAGCAGGAAGGCAGCCATCTGCAAGCCAGGAAGAGGGGCCTCATAGGAACCACATTTTTCAGGACCTTGACCTTTGACTTCTTGCCAGCACATCTGTAAGAAAATTAATTTTTATGTAAGCCACCAAGCCTGTGGTATTTTGTTACGGCAGGTGGGAAAGTCCCTCACTTTGATTCCTGTTCCTCACACAGGTATGGCTTCTAACAAGTGAGGCCTTCCTAGGCTGCAGGGATGGAGATGCCTTTAGGGCAGTTACCCAGAGCTCAGTGACCCTGTAGAATGTCCCTGTCTCCTGAGCTGCCCTTCAGTTGTTTTCACTAATTTGCCTTAAATTCAGCCAGGAATAATAAAGTGTACATTTGTTTTCTAGCATTACTGGTGTTCAGTGGCTAGACAGATTTCCCTGTACAGAAATGGCATGTTAGACAAGTATATGGTGATTTTATTATACTAAAATTTCTCCAAAAGAGAACATGCCCATATTCTAGTGTAAAAGATAGTTTTTGACTTTTCTTTCAATATTATACTGAATCTTTTATATTAGATTTTTCCTATTATCCATGAACTAATCATGGTTGTCTCTACTGCTTCTATTGGATTGACCTTTTACTGTTTATGAGCTAATGAAGGCAAAGAAGAGTTCAGTAGTGTTCTAAACCTGTATAACTCTTATCTGAATGCTCAATTTTGGAATTTTTAATCTTTAGGACATTATTGTGGTTTGTGAAAATGTCTCAGGCTACTATTATGGGCATGTAGATAGAAGGGGCTTGATCTGTGCTATTAAACCCAAAGTGCCATGAAAATCTGGAGGAGTCACAGATGCCTCCAAGATACATAGGGAATTCTCTTCTTTGCTCTTATAATACATAAACTTTCTATCTGAACATTTCCGTGTGCTGTCTGTACAGTTTTCTACTGTGCATGTGTCTAGAGGTAGTGAGTTTTCTGGTTGCCATTGCAAATGAAAAGGTAGAGGGTTTTATTGCTTTGGAATTTAGTATAGTGTCTGCCTTTCTTGAAATTGTACCCTGGAGGCTTTTTTTTTTTTTTTTTCTTTTTCCCATTTGGGGCTGTAAGTCTATCTCTCAGGATGAAAATACCAGAAAATACTTTAAACATTAATTCAGTCAAAATATTTGAAGCTTCCATTACAGACAATATATTTTCTAGTAGCTTGTTCTTAGTCTTTCAGAAAGGTTTTATAATTATTTCATAATTTTCAACCCCAATAAAATGTTAATATTTTATTGACTTGGTGCAAATCAAGGTCATACAATGAATGGAGAATGGAAATCGGTCATATCACTTACTGCCTGCTCTTCCTCATTCCGCCTTTTTTTTTTGAGACGGAGTTTCGCTCTTGTTGTCCAGGCTGGAGTGCAATGGCGCAACCTTGGCTCACTGCAACCTCTGCCTCCTGGGTTCAAGCCTCAGCTCCTGCCTCAGCCTCCCAAGTAGCTGGGATTACAAGTGCCTGCCACAACACCCAGCTAATTTTTGTATTTTTAGTAGAGATGTGATTTTGCCATGTTGGCCAAGCTGGTCTGAAACACCTGACCTCAGGTGATCCACCTGCCTCAGCCTCCCAAAGTGCTGCGATTATAGGCGTGAACCACCGTGCCTGGCCCTCTGCTCACTTTTGAATCTTAACTGCTACAAATAATGCTTTCTTGTGACTGGTCTGGCAACAATAGCAAAACAGCATTTCCTCTGGTATTTTCCTATTTATGCTCTATAAGCAAGAGAAAACAAACTTGGATGTTCAGATGTGATACACATCAAAGAGCAGTAAGTTAGTAAGTACATTAACATTTGATCCTCACAAAAACTCAAGGTTCAAATTATCTCTGAAGAAATAGTCAAAATTAATTTAAGGTAAGTTAAACACAATACTCATATTTGTATAACACAGCATAGAGCCTACTTTTTAAGTGCCTTATATGTAGTTTAATCCTTTTTTTTTTTTTTTTTTTTGAGACGGAGTCTCGCTGTGTCACCCAGGCTGGAGTGCAGTGGCGCGATCTCGGCTGACTGCAAGCTCTGCCTCCTGGGTTCACACCATTCTCCCGCCTCAGCCTCCGAGTAGCTGGGACTACAGGCGCCCACCACCACGCCTGGCTAGTTTGTTTTTTTTTTGTATTTTTAGTAGAGACGGGGTTTCACCATGTTAGCCAGGGTGGTCTCGATCTCCTGACCTCGTGATCCACCCGCCTCGGCCTCCCGAAGTGCTGGGATTACAGGCTTGAGCCACCGCGCCCGGCCTGTAGTTTAATCTTATTTCATCATCATAACCAAGAAATACCCATTATATTCTTTTAAAGAGAGAGCAAAACAGAGCAGAAACACAAGGAATATAGTGTTTTGCCCACCTGATGTTGAGCTAGCAACAACACATCAGATAGAGTAAATAATACTTTCATGGTTTTTTAAAAATTCCGTAAGTGATATGAAAATCCATAGTACAGATGGATCCAAAAATTTTTCTTTAAAATTAACATCGCTTTCTAAAATGATAGTCTCATGTACTACAAACAATAAGTCAATATGTGAAATTCTGCTCTGAAATATTTTGAATCATTAGAGGTATTTACTATTATTTCTCCATTTGCTGTGTGGTCAGGCTTTGCCATAGCATAGAATATAACATGAGATGATGGATATGTTAATTAGCCTGATTGGATCATTCTATAATGTATGCATGTATCAACCATCACATTGTACCTAATAAACATACAATTATTTATCAATTTAAAAAAGCCAAGCACAGTGGCTCACACCCGTAATCCCGGCACTTTGGGAGGCTGGGGCAGGAGGATCACGAGGCCAGGAATTCAAGACCAGACTGGGCAACATGGTGAGACTTTGTCTCTACACAAAAATAGGAAAAAAGAAAAAGAATGTAACATGAATGTAGGTAAGATTAAGATAGATAAGTGCCACCCTGGGAAGAGGCCAGTGCTTGATTCAAGGACATTTAGAGCAGACAACACCAGGCTCAAGTGGTGCAGCATTTACTGATAGCAAGAGAGAAGAGAGTGTGTGCACAAGATCCAGCCCTGTCATCAGTCCCCTGTGGCCAGCAGGTCCACTCTGCAGCCAATGTGGTCAGTACTGTGTTTTTTTTTAAATTGGAAATGAATGAGGATATGTGCGTTCTAGCATTCCTTGGAGCAATTGTTTTCCCCTGTTTAAACTTTTTTTTTTTTTTTTTTTTTTGAGAAGTCTCGCTCTGTCGCCTGGGCTGGAGTGCAGTGGCGCGATCTCAGCTCACTGCAAGCTCCACCTCCAGGGTTCACACCATTCTCCTGCCTCAGCCTCCCAAGTAGCTGGGACTACAGGCACCTGCCACCACGCCTGGCTAATTTTTTTGTTTTTTTAGTGGAGAAAGGGTTTCACCGTGTTAGCCAGGATGGTCTTAATCTCCTGACCTCGTGATTTGCCTGCCTCGGCCTCCCAAAGTGCTGGGATTACAGGCGTGAGCTACTGCGCCCAACCTGTTCTCCCCTTTAACTTTAAAGAAGAAAAGTTTGGTTGAGACCTGGCAGGCATTAAAAGTTAGCCTCCATTGCAAATATTATCACCATTTATGAGTGTGAAGTTTTACCATAATAGAAGTCAATGTATGAGTTTATCTGTGTTGTGCTTAAAATTTTCTCTACATAGACCTGATTTTTGACTTTTGTGAAATTGTTTATATTGCTAGCATTACCAGAGAAAATATTCATGTAAATGTTGATTAATATAATAGTTTCCCTTAAAAATAGAATCTGTAGAGAATTTGAAAAGAAACCACAAGTTAATTTCCACTTTTTTAAAAACTTCATGTCATCTGAATACTTAAGCTGCTTTATTGGGAAAGGTGTCTTTTTAAAGAAAATGGTTAATAAATTACAGTAATGATAATTGTCACAAAATCAAAATAAAATCTTAAGTGGTCAGTTGTGTATTACATAGATTTGTTTGTAACAATTATACAAGTTATTTAAGTGGAAAACATTAATATTAAATTTTATTAAGAAAAATTTTGACACCAAAAAATCTGTCCTTCAGTTAGAATATAAAATTTATAACTGAACACCAGCAGGTGTCACTGTGATAACACGTTTTCCCCCCTCTGAACAGTTTTATGTGGATGGGCGCATGCCATCTGTGGACAAAGATATGTAGGAGATAATAAATGTAAGTTATATAGCTGAATAAAATACCGAAATGTAGGAAAACCTATGTGTTCCGTGATGGTTATGAGTGCTATATTTTTTTAGGAGTGCTGTATTTTTAGGAGAATTGTGTTTTTTTCTCGCTTTCTTCATGTCATAAACATACAGATTCTTTCATTATGTAAGTGATGTGCGGTTTTATTAGCAATAAAAGTACAGTGAAAAATCCCTTTATATTTGGGCTATGTTGAAGTATAGAATGGTACACAAATCAGTAAGTTACACCTTGTATAACCAAAATTAAATTAAGAAACGGAACATTCCTAATAATGTTTTCATATGGGTTTTGGAAAAGTTGGCTGGGCGCTGTGGCTCACACCTGTAGTCCCAGTGGTTTGGGAGGCCGAGGCAGGTGGGTCACTTGAGGTCAGGAGTTCCAGCCTGGCCAACGTGGCGAAACCCTGTCTCTATTAAAAATACAAAAGAAAAGTTAGCTGGGTATGGTGGCGCGCACCTGTAGTCCCAACTACTTGGGAGGCTGAGGCAGGAGAATTGCTTGAACCCAGGAGGTGGAGGTTGCAATGAACTGAGATCGTGCCACTACACTCCAGGCTGGGTGACAGAGCGAGACTCCATCTCCAAAAAAAGAAAAAAAAGAGAAAAGAGAAAAAAACTCTTGGTTCATTCCTCCAAATTAAGGCAGTTGTAATTTTTAAATTAATGTTTACAGGCACAAAAATATAGCAGTTGGTCGAAAATGGAAATTTAAGAGCTGTTGTCAGTATTTTTTTCTCCACCTAGCATGGAAGCCAGAGTAGGATTTAATAAACATACGAGCATTGTTCTCTGTCAGGATTGTATTCCAAAAGGCAGAAAAGTCAGAGAAATAGCACTCTATCGTAAAGGAATTTATAATTGAGTTGTGCACATGTAATAATAAAGTAGAAAACCAAGACTGTAACATTATGTAATACCACACCAAAGACTGTGATATGCTGAGCAGGCCGTGTATGACTAAAATAAGAGTCCCAAGTAGAAACTGTGAGTTGTGATCAGGGAATCATTTGTAATAAAGATAAAACTTGAATGCAATAGGATTTGCATTATGAAAAGGATGGCAGAATCTTTCCAGCTCTATTTAGTTCAGCAAGCACCTGTGTTCCAGGAACTAGGACTAAGAAGCTGGCTGAAGCTTGGTTTCTGCCCTTGTTTATCAAAAACATAGGTGGACATACTTTTGGGAAGTTTAGACAATGATCCATAGACTTCTTTGATGTTGAAGCAGTAGTGGATCAGTAGAAATTGGAAAGTTCACTGGGTTGAGAGAAGACTTGCATTTTGGTCATGCGTCCATCACTAAATTTGTACAGAGACTTTAAACACATTACATAGATGGTTTTCACCTCATTTCCAACTTTAATAATTTGTGCTTATCCTGTAGGTAAGTAACTCTTAGCGTAAGTGACACGATGGAAGTGTTACAGGAAGGTTACTCTGTGGACTCAGATGTATGACTGATAGATCGAGGAAATTACTAGCCTGCATAAGGATTTTTTTAGAATGTAGCTGAAAATAGCAATTCCTAGTCTAGACAGGGCAGGGATAGAGATGAAGATCTTGGTTTGGAATTTAAGATTATGGGAATTTTTAACATCCATATATAGATATGTCTATGGACTGTTTATGTTACTTTATGACAATTACTGGCATGGCTTCAGATTTAGATAATCTCTATTTCTTTTTTATGTAAAATAGTAATTCTTAGCCCAAAGTGACTGAATTTTTGCTTTTGAGAACACCATTACTATAAGTAGGAAATCAAGAAAGTTATTAAATGGTCTTTGTCTTTTAGGCAAGTATTTTGCTTTTTATAATCAGTGTGAAAACACATCAGGCTTTATTAAGCAGCTACCTCTATTTAAGGATTTCCCATTTCCTTTCCCAGAAGACTAAATTATTCAAGGACAAAGAATGTGTTTTATGCTGTTATGGTGTTTTATATCCCTTTCATAGGACATGTGCTGACCACATATTAAAAAGGGAAGTTCGTGGGGGCTAAGCTATGAGGATGCAAAGGCATAAGAATGATCTAATGGATGTTGGGGACTCGGGAGGAAGGATGTAAAGGGGTGAGAGATAAAAGACTACACACTGGGTACAGTGTACACTGCTCAGGTGATGGGTGCACCAAAATCTCAGAAACCACCACTAGAGAACTTTTCCATGCAACCAATTCCCCAAAAACTATTGAAATAAACAGAAGGAAAGGGAAGTTCTTGCTGTGTTACAAGGCTCACCAGGTATTAGTTTGATGAAGGAAAACTTGAGTTATCCTTGCTATTTACATTACATTTATGTTTTACAATAATTGAATATGACGAATGCATAAAGACTAGATGAATGTGTTTCATTGTTTTTAATCAAAACTTCGGGCTCCTCAATAGTCTGTCATCACCTGGTTTATAAAATTTGCTATTTCTCTCTGGAAAGGCTTTTAAGCTTTTAAAATAAGCTATATACTGCAAAAGTAGAAACTTGAAATATTACCTTTTTGGAAAAAAAATTACCCCAATTAGCAGTATTTTCCCCCAAAACCTCACTTAAGTCATTTATTTGGAACTTGGAATGCATCTAGCAATAGAAACAATGATGTACATGGTGATTAGCTTTTAGCTGGCCCACAAAGATGGTATCATGCCTCAAAATACCATAGTGCCAGTAGTGATATGTAATGCTCTAAGCTGATTATCAGCCACTATATTTGATGTTTGTTTGTTTTTTTTAAAAGAACTGTATTCAGAGTCTTAACTTGTGGGACCTGGGATGTACCCATTTGGCTGCAGCTCTGAAAATCATATTGCCAGGTGGGAAAGCAGAGCAGAATCTCTTAGCTCCTGGTCCCTGAAGGAGGCGTCTGCTGTTTAGGACCATTCACTCTGCAGCCACAGCCCCAGCCTCCCACCGGCCTGCTTCCCTTTGTGTTTACTTCCTACCTCAAAGCAGTTTGTTCTTCAACTCACCTTCAGAAAAAGTCTCACAGTTTCCCTTTTATCTGGTGCTGAAGACATTTTGAGGTTTTTACTAAGATTTTGACAGAAAGGAGAAGCAGATGAGAAGCACCCCTTTCTACCACCACTAGACACACACACAACTTTAAGAGTGCTTAGTGACACTGATGGTTTGGTTCCCTAAACGCATCACTGGATAAAAGCATCTCCATGTGCACATTAAACGAGCTCTGTAACATTTTCTTCTTGGTTTCCTTCTTGCGGGATGTTCTGTGGGGTAAGTCGGCCCTGAGGTTGCTGCCTACAGGATTCCCCTAGGGCTGAACTAATGACTAGTGAAAGTGCAGAGCAGTCCCCAAGGATTTATTTTCATCCTTTCTTTCTTGCTCCAACTGGCTCCTCCTGGCTTTCACAGACCTAGGTATCTTATGAAGTGAATTAGGCTCCCACTTGGAGATTCCAGGTATCTGAAATCATGAGAGCATAACAAAATCCCTCTTCTCTTCTGTATCTGGTGTGTATGTGTGTGTGTGCGTGCGCGCGCTCCTTGTATGGATGTTGGGTTTATTGTATTAAAATCTTATGTAGGTATCTAATTAAGGCCACAGAATATTTCTATACTTAAGTCCTGAAATGAATAGACCTTACTAATGTTAATCACCTGAGAAAGTGATGCGTTCTTAAAGAGGACTAGGTGGGTGTGAGAACCTACCTACCTCTCTCTCTCTCTCTCTCTCTCTCTCTCTCTCACCCTCTTTCTCCCCCTGCCCCTTTTCTTTCTTCTCCCTCTCCCTCCGCAGTGGGCAGGGGTTACAGATAACCTCTGCCTCATGGAAGTGGACTACAGGTCACACAGTCATCTTTGTAGGAGCACCTGAACCAGAGATGAGTGAGTTATGCTTTGTAAACCAGATTCTCTAGTTATATTTTATTGTGTGGCCATTTCCATGTTGTAACCCCCAAATTCTCCATGAAACTTTTTTTAAATGTTCTCACATGATCTCGGCTATGTAGAGGAAGTTAAGCAAGGCGCTGTCCCTCAACACCAAATGTATTGGATAATGGTGATGGCAGGGAGCAGTCTCAAAGGAGAAGGTGGATGTTGTCCCATGAGGTGTAGTTACTGTTCTCCATGTGGACATTTCCCCTCCATTGCCCACCTAGGAGCATCTAGACCAAGTTTTCATGAAGAAAAGAGCAAGTTCCCTCTGTAAGTATTAGGGACAGCAAAATTGCAGGCTATAGCAACCGAAAAGTAATCTGGAACACTCATTGCTGAGGCAGGCTGACTGGCTGAACCAAGTGTAGACAACCATTTGTAACCTATCCTGCTTCTTGCAAAACAAAACAACATGGATTAAATGTATGCAGAACAAAAATGCATGTTTTGAACATTAATTATCAAACTAGTTTTATTTTTTCAGAAGACGAAGAAAATTTAGATTATGCAAAATCGTTAATTCAGCATATTATAAATGCATTATAACTGCCACCTAACCCCAAGAAGCCTTCCCTATGCTCCTCATTTTCCCTTTAGCTACTGCTCCATTTATCTGCTCACGTTTATAGCAAAATACCTGGAAAGAGCTGCCAGTGTTTGCTGCTGTGTCCACTTACCTCATTCTGTATTCTCCCTTGAACCCTTGCCAGCCTGGCTTTCAGTACCGCTCCTCCCCTGAAACCACCAGCCACCTCCATTGGGCCAAATCCAATGGTCCTGAGTTTTCACACTATTTTTCCACAGCAGTAGGTACAATTGATTACTCCCTCCTAGAAACACTTTCTTCACTTGGCTTTTTGATGACCAGCTATTCCTGGTTTGCTTTCTGCCTCTCTGGGTGTTCCTCCTCTTTCCAACCTCTAATTATTGATATGCCTCAAGGCCAGACCTCCAACTATCTCTTCCCTGCAGATACTTCCTTGCAGCCAGTCTTAGGATGTTAACTATAAACTCCCCAATTTGTATCTGCAGCCCTGTTTTTTTCCGTCACATATTTGACTGCCTGATTAATATCTGCACTGAGATGCCTAATAGGCATCTCAAACCTCAATATCTGTGCCTCAGTTTCCCCATCTGTAAAACAGGAATGGTAAAAGGACCAATACTTAACCTCATAAGTTTGTTTTGAGAATTAAATGAGTTAATATATGTAAAATAGAACCTCACAGGTGCTATATTTAACGTTTCCTTTATAACAGTTATTATCATTATCAATTCTAGATGTCCATTTGGGAATTTGCTCTGTGTAATCCATCCATTAAAAGGTCGACAGGTCATGATCATAAGAAATTTAAGCTTCTTAGAACGAAGTCCATAACAGTTCCCCCTGGACCACTTAGTTGGATTAGACTTTTTTCTGTGGTCTTAAAATACATATTAAACCAAAGAAATACTAGTTTAGTAAATCCTTAGATGGCACACCCATACAGCTGGTGCCACAAATGATGTCACATTTCAGGAAGATCAGCTAATATATTCCATGGAATCAAAGGTATTTCTCAGAATGAAATGTGTTTTACTTCTAGTTCCCATGCTGGTCTTTGACTCAGACCCAAATTAGAGAAAAATTTAGCCTTTCAAATAGGGCTCTGCTGAACCCATTTTGATAGCACTTAATTTGTCGAAGTTATTTATTACCACATTTAGTAATTTTGGTAAAAATTTCTCACTTCTTAAAACAAATTTTGCTTACACCCTTTCAAAAGAATGTTACTGGTATGTGGGTAGGTTGTCTGGGGCCAGCCTCTTATCTAGAGACCAGATTTTAAAAGTCTGAGTTCAGTGAAGTGACTTAGACTGCATGCCTTTTGTTTTGTTTTGTTTTCATATGCATGTATGGGTCTTGCTAAAACACATTGCTCCCCTCATCTAGGAACAATGCCGCACACATCATTTCCTGAAATAATGGAGTTGGAAGGCAATTATCTACTCATAAAACAGGCTGAAACAACAGTTCCTGATATTCTTCTCAAATACTTTAACTTCCCAAGGAATCCGGAAAAAATAATTCCATGAGACAGTGTTGTGAATGAAGGTATGACATTCCAGTTTCCTTCACTCCAGTCCAGAGACCAGAGGTAATAAATCAGCAAGCACTCGGCACTATTGAGAGGGGCTCTGGCCATGGTGAGCTCCTTGTCTTTGTGCTGCCTTCCAGCCTCTTGGGAGATGATGAACCTGGGTTCCTTTTCGTGCACGTTTGGGAACCATCCCAGAGATTACTTTCAGTTTATTGAACTATTCTCATTTTACAGCCTTGTTTTCCTTTCACTCCTAAAGAGAATTTGGGACTTCTGTTTCAGACTTTCCAGATAAGAAGTGCAAACTTTCTAGAAAGAATGAATATCAGCCGGACACAGTGGCTCATGCCTGTAATCCCAGCACTTTGGGAGCCCAAGGCGGGCAGATCACGAGGTCAGGAGATTGAGACCTTCCTGGCTAACTCGGTGAAACCGCGTCTTTACTAAAAATGCAAAAAATTAGCTGGACGTGGTGGTACACGCCTGTAGTCCCAGCTACTTGGGAGGCTGAGGCAGGAGAATCGCTTGATCCCTGGAGGCAGAGGTTGCAGTGAGCTGAGATCATGCTACTTCACTCCAGCCTGGCGACAGAGCGAGACTCCATCTCAAAAAAAAAAGAAAAGAAAAGAATGAATATCTATTTCAGCAAAACATGTGTTGAGGTAGTGTAAGAGTTTTTGGGCCCCGTAGCTCCTTTACCTTGAATGTGGATTGGTAGATACTCCTATGAAGAGGCATCTTTATAATCCTTAGCAATCTAAACATCACCAAGGTAGCCTGATGGTACCCATGGCAAAGAATAACAATTAAGAAGATTGCTAATGTTTAGGCCATGCTTTCTGGAATTCTCATTTGAAGGGAAGTCAGTACTGTAAATTATTTAATCAGGGATGAGAAAAAATGGAGAATAGTCATCTGGCTGTTGAGCCTGTACAAGGCCAGCTAGGAAGCTGTTTGGAAACTAGATTGTGTTTTAGATTGCATCGGAATGTTTGAATTTGCCTTTGTGTTGACACATCCGGTGAGTGAAAGGTGTAATAAATCGTATATAAGAGTCACAGGGAGGGACACTGAGCAGACTGAAGAGGGACTTGAGACACTGCAGCATTACTTATGGGGTTTCGTCGGCTGCCTCTGGACATTTTTCCCAGATACACAGACCATTCTCTGTCTGCCTTTCTGGGTCTTTGTAAATCATCTTCCCTGTGTGGAAGCTTAGGTATCGATGTCGCGTCTCTTTATTCCACCGCAAAATCAATTTGCTTGACATTTACTGTAGTGAAATGTATAACTTTTAAAAGTATAGTGTGAAACTGGCATTTAAAACTACTTATTTCAGGCATCCGGATATGATGGCTCCAGCGTCAGGAGACTGAGGCAGGAGGATTACTTGAGCCCAAGAGTTTGAGACTAGCCTGGGCAACGTAGTGAGATCCCATCTCCACAAAACAATTAAAAAACAAAAATGCTTATTTCTGATTGTATCTGAAATTAACCAATTCCTCATAAATTATGGAAATTGCTAAATTGAGGTTTTCTTTTTTTGAGACATCTTTCCATTTGGCCTGGCTGCAGCCCGGCTGAACAGTGTGGTTGGCCACACGTCCATGTTAGAAAATCCCTTACCTTTCTCATTGTTTCTTGACTCCCACTGGCTCTTTTCAAGCCAGGAGACTCAAATTGAGAAGCTATAGGTGGAATGAGGCAATTTGTTTTATTAAAAAGGTAATAGGTCAAATTACCTCTTGAAGAAGAGTCAGTGACAAAAGCTAAAAGCAGAAGTAGGGTTTGTGCCACCTTGCCCCATGGGACAGCAAGTGGGGCTGTGCAGCCTGCCATGTGGGGAAAGCAGTCCTGGGTGGAGGAGGACCAGGCATAGGTCTTGGCACATCGTTTATTCCGTGGAATATGCTGGAACCAGATTTCAGTGGTCTAGGCCTAGTTAAGAACTTGAGAATGAACAGTGTCTGGAGTCTTAAATCAGTTGTCTTCATTGTTTGGCTTTAGTTTATAGCAGTGGAATCATTTTTGGCTTTCTTATCTTGGCTCACTCCCAGGATTGGCTTAACACAGTAGTTACCCAATTCTGTAAATTCCAGTTACCTTACTAGTCGTCATAGCTACCTCAGAGGGCAATCGCCAGCCATGAATACTCAACTCTATGAAGCTGTCTATGAAGCACTTAAGGCCTAATGGGCTGCTGTTTATATTTAAGGATAAGTGTTATTAATGTTTTCTGGAACAGTCATTTTCTTGGTAATACTGAATTTTGGCAAGATATAGTATAGCTTTGTAAGCAAATACCAATTGTCTGTTAGTCTTCAATGACTAGGGATAGCACAGGCTTACACAGGTAGCAAAGTTAAATTGAAGTCTGTATGAATTTTTAATTCATTGTTACCTATACTGCATAAATGGTGGATTATGAATTTGTATTTGCCATATACCTTTTTATAAGCATTGTTAAATATAGAATGAAATTTTTCTAAAGCAACATCTGTCTTAGACTGCATGCAGGGACTGTATCACTAGGCCAGTCACATGTATCCAGTACTTGGCTAATTACAGCGGATGTAAATGAGGTATATAATATGTGATTACTGCCTTGTAAAAAACCTTTGTTGAGGACGCAAAGGCTAAGTTAAATGAAATCGTTGGGAAACAGTTTAAAACTACATTTTAGAATGCTTGGATTTTACAGGAGGAAGAAATCACTGTAGGCTGAAATAGGTCATTGCATCTTCCAAAGAGGCTTCATGGAAGAGGCAGGATGTAAAAGATGAATGGAATGTAATTGGGCAGAAAAGAGACAAGACAGAAACATTTATGGAGCCTCTTTTGAACGCCAGACTCTTAGATAGCAACTTTATACACATAATCTCATTAATCTTGCTGAGTAGACATTTATATCCCTGTTTATACATGAGAATATTAAGGACTGGAGAGGTTAAGCAGTTTGCTCAAGTTTATACAACTAGTGAGATGCTCTTAAGTCATGGTTAGGATGATTGGCTCTGCATTCCAGGCAGTGTTAGATTTGAATCTCAGCTCCTCACCGACTGGCTGCCCTTCATCTCCTTGTGCTTTCATTGTTTCATCTGTAAACTGGGAACTTAATAATAGTGACCTCATAGGTATAGAGTGATGAATAAATTACTTAATGAGACAAAGAACTTAACACAGTTTTTCATATGCTGTAACCACTCAATATGTGTTTAAAAATACATAGAGAGACAGAGAGATAATCTGACTGAGAGTCATAGCTGTATCTTGTCTGACTCCAAAGTCTACATTCTTCGTAGTATATTACCCTGTAGAGGGAACAGGTAGAAAATTCCAGATGGGAGAATAAGAATAAGCATTTTGTCTGGTAAAGAAAGGTGACGTCCCTTGCATGCCTTAAGTAGGGTTGGGCTGGTGAAGTCATGAAAAAGTAATTGGCTAAAGTAGATGAAAGCTAATTATGTAGGACCTTGAAGGGAGAACTTTAGACCAGATGCCACAGAGACCAGGAAAGCCAGCTAGTTCCTAGACGGAGAATAGCATGCTGCTATTCTGCCAATAGTGTGGCTCCAGGCAGCAAAGAGGGGAAGGGTGGGGGTGCTGGAAGTTTACTTAGGAAACTGCCAAGTAAAGTGTGAGGTAATGTGGTCTTGTGCTGGGGGGAACAAAACCAGAAAGTCCAAAGAAAGGATGCACATGGAGGATGCTGGTGCTGGCCACACCCCTGCACACAGCTCCTGGACTCTGGATGCTGTCCTCTCTACTAGCAGACCCTGCCCTGGCACTAATGCCACATGCTAAAGCCAAAAGCCAATGTTAACTAAAAATGATTCTGCCTTGAGTAAAAGAAAAAGTAGGTGATGTTTTATTCTAGATAAATCACAAAATAAAATGAATGAGAAAAATATAGCATACCACAGAGTCACTTAACATGTAAGTTTTCAGCTCAGCAAGCCTCATATCCTGTTTTAATGCATGTGTATAATTTACTAAAGATTTAGCAAATTGACTACACTTTTCAAAAGGCTTGACATTTCTGATTCTGTATCTCATTTTCCCCCCATTTTTTTACATCTTTACCCAATGACATGTTTCCAGCTTGAGTGCGATAATGCCCAATCCTTTTACTTAGCAATGTAGACTAGTGCTCTACCTGCTAGGGCATGTCATTATCTACAGAGGTTAATATCTGAACATAAAAAAGTGGCGTCTATTAGCTGAATGGATCCTGAGCAAATCCTTTGTTTATTAAACTAAAAGCTATCATCTGGAGGTCTTGCTGACTTGGAAGGGCTTGAGTCTGACAAATTGTTAATTAACATTGCATGTTCAGCCAGTAGCTAGAGTATTCAGCCAGTAGCATACAAGAATTGCAGTGATATAATTATATCACTAATTACAAAAGAGTATATCATAATGATTAAGAATATGGAATTAGTCCATGTGCAGTGGCTCATGCCTGCAATCCCAGCATTTCGGGAGGCCAAGGCAGGTGGATCACCTGAGGTCAGGAGTTCAAGAGCAGCCTGGCCAACATGGCAAAACCCCTTCTCTACTAAAAATACAAAAATTAGCTGGGTGCAGTGGCGGGTGCCTGTAGTCTCAGCTACTAGGGAGGCTGAGGCAGGAGAATCGCTTGAACCCGGGAGTCAGAGGTTGCAGTGAGCCGAGATTGTACCACTGCACTCCAGCCTGGGCAACAGAGAGAGACCTTGTCTAAAAAAAAAAAAAAGAATATGGAATTGCAGCCAGACAGTCATGGAGTCCAGTCCTGACCTTATTCCTCACTAACTGTATGAACTTGGCATGTTCTTTATCCTCTCTGAGCCTCAGTTTCCTCGCTTG
This sequence comes from Rhinopithecus bieti, assembly GCF_001698545.2. Taxonomy (NCBI): domain Eukaryota; kingdom Metazoa; phylum Chordata; class Mammalia; order Primates; family Cercopithecidae; genus Rhinopithecus; species Rhinopithecus bieti. The sequence continues at coordinate 2,485,795 of NW_016806990.1, read as the reverse complement.
GCTGCCAACAGGGCTAGATGGGATACCATTTGGGAAGCATTTAGAACAGCATCTGGCACTTTAAAAATGCTTGATAAATGTTAGTACTTAATCATTATATTAAGCATGGTAGTTTACAAAAAAAACTCGCTCACATATTAATTTTCTTTGAACCGGTCAGTCCTGTGAAATGGGCAGGAAAGGTGTTATTCTTATCTGATATTAAGTACTGAAGTTCATAGAAGGGTTCAGTAACTGAAGTTAATTAGTGGCAAATCCAGAACTGAAAATCGGGGGCTCTCTCCTCTAGATTTCTTTTTCTTTTCTTTTCTTTTTTTTTTTTTTTGAGGCAGAGTCTTGCTCTGTTGCCCGGGCTGGAGTCGTAGTGGTGTGATCTCGGCTCACTGCAAGCTCTGACTCCCAGCTTCACGCCATTCTCCTGCCTCAGCCTCCCAAGTAGCTGGCACTACAGGCGCCCACCACCATGCCTGGCTAATTTTTTGTATTTTTAGTAGAGACAGGGTTTCACCGTGTTAGCCAGGACGGTCTTGATCTCCTGACCTAGTGATCCGCCCACCTCGGCCTCCCAAAGTGCTGGGATTACAGGCGTGAGCCACCACGCCCAGCCTTGCTCTCCTCTAGATTTATTTCTAAACTACACATATAAAATACAAGACAGAGGAAAGAATCCCTGGCTTTTAGAATTTAAGAGAAGGTTCCTGATAGCAGTAGTTTTCAAATGTCAGTCCATGGACAGTGATCCTATAGGACAGAGTTTTCCTGTGTGTGTCATTTGGATTCTCAGACTGGATGGTGAAATGAGAACATGAGGGTTAGAGCAGTGAACTTGAGATAGAGTTAAATTTACCCACCTTAAGGAACTGCCTTTTACTGTCATGTTACAGCTTTTCTACTTTTTGGTATTGAAATTACCTTATGAAATGATGACAGATCATGGTAGCTATTTTTTGGTTAATGCCTCTATCTGAAGTAAGAGAACTTTGACAAAGACCACTTTGGGTTGCATGTTTTGTTTTAGAAATGTTTCTAGTCCCAAAATAGGAGAATCACTGTTTAGAGTGATTTCATTATTTTACATATTAGTAGTTAAGTATACCATAATACTTAGTTTATCTACATTAAGCCATAAAATCAGGCATTTGGATTTTTATCCAATTTTTTTCCCTCTTTTTTTGTTTTTAGAGACAAGGTCTTGCTCTGTTGCCTGAGTGCTAGAGTGCAGTGGTGTCATCATAGCTCATTGCAGCCTTGAATTCCTGACCTTAAGCAGTCCTCCTGCTTCAGCCTTCCAAGTAGCTGGGACTGCAGGCACATGCCATGGCACCCAGCTAATTTATTTTTGTGTAGAGACAGGGATCTTGCTGTGTTGCCCAGACTGCTCTTGAACTCTTGGCCTCAAGCAATCCTCCCACCTTGGCTTCCCAAAGTGCTGTGATTATAAGCATGAGCCACTGCATCCAGTCCTCCAGGTTTAATTTTCTTTCTCTTTCTCTCTTTTTAATTATGTAGGTCACTGATGCTTATCTTTTTTAAGTAGCAATCGCAGACCATTTTAGGAATCATTTGGTAACTCCATCCCCCAAAACACATACAGAAACAATTACAGGTGCAAATTGGCTAGTTCACAAATTTGGTGATACAGAAGCCCAGGGACGTGTAGGTGGCGCTGGTTGGTTGCTTTATGTAACCCGTTTTCTTTGTTTTTGTTTTTTTTTTTTTCATCTTGCTTCTTTTGCCTATTAGATGTTAGGGCTTATACAGGTGAGAGTGGTGTTACAAGAGACTGGGCAAAAGGCTTAATGTCAGGACCTGATGGTTACGCAGAGGTCACTGCACCTTGTGTGGTTTTTCAGGCAGAACAGGAATATGATGGAAGATTGTAAAATATTATTAGAATATATATGTTAGCAAAGAAGTGAGGAAGAGGACTCCTACATACTCCTACATACTCTCAAAGGAGAGTATAAATTGATACAACCTCTTTGGAGGGCGATCTGAAAATATCTATCAACATTTAAAATGCACATACTGGCTGGGCGCGATGGCCCACACCTGTAATCCTAGCACTTTGGGAGGCCGAGGCAGGTAGATCACCTGAGGTCGGGAGTTGGAGACCAGCCTGGCCAACGTAGTGAAACCCAATCTTTACTAAAAATACAAAAATTAGCTGGCCGTGGTGGCACGCGCCTGTAATCCCAGTGACTCTGGAAGCTGAGGCGGGAGAATCACTTGAATGAGGGAGGTGGAGGTTGCAGTGAGCCGAGATCAGGCCACTGCACTCTAGCCTGGATGATAGAGTGAGACTGTCTCAAAAAAAAAAATACAATAAAAAATAAAATACACATTCTTAGGCCAGGTACGGTAGCTCACGCCTGTAATTCCAGCACTTTGGGAGGCTGAGGTGGGCAGATTGCTTGAGGCCAGGAATTCGATACTAGCCAGGGCAACATGACAAAACCCCGTCTCTACTAAAATACAAAAATTAGCCGGGTACAGTGGCACATGCCTTTGGTCCTAGCTACTTGGGAGGCTGAGGTGGGAGAATCACTTGAGCTCGGGAAGCAGAGGTTGGGGTGAGCCAAGATTGTGCCACTCCCCCGCCGCCTGGGTGACAGAGCAAGAGCCTGTCCCATAATAAATAAATAAATAATGAAAATAAATGCATATGCTTGCATTTGTATGTTAAGATGTGTACAGGGGTCTTTGTTGTAGCTTTTCATATGAGAAAAATACTAGAAACAACATAAATATCCATTAATATGGAACTGGTTAATCAATTGTGTGGTATATTCAAATGGGAATACCATGCAGCCATGAAAAAGGATGAGTTAACACTAAACATGATAATATGAAATGAACTCCAAGATGTTATTATGTAAAAAAGAAAGATACATTTTAAAAGGAGAAAATGCACACATGCTTGGGTTTGGATATTTCTAGAGTGTACACCAGCAGCTGGTACTGATGACTGCCTCAGGGTAGGGTCTGGGGAATCAAGGGTCTGCAGGTCTGCAATGGAAGGGATACTTACTTTTCCTTTTTCTATTTATTGTAGTGCCTAAATCTTTTAATCAGGTCCTTGTATTACTTATTCAATTAAAAAAAGAGCTAGTTAAAAGGAGTTAATTTTAAAAATTACTATGCAATATGAGCAAAAGAGGTCAGTGGATATTTAAATTGCCTAACTGCAAGGAGATAAGGCAAAATGAACAGACTTCTTTTTTCCTTTTCTTTTTTTGCCTCATTCTCTAATGTGAGATCAAGGGGCACTTGATGGAGTTAAGAACTGGGAAATGAATAAATCAAAGGAAATAGCTTTTTGCACAGCATGTAGCTAGTCTAAGGAATTTACCGCCACAGGCAGTCATAGAGTCAAATATTGTGGCTGGATTTTTTTTTTTTGGAAGTCTGGTCACTATGACCAGTCATAACATTTGTAGTTATGCAAGAAAAGATAAGGATAATCAAATCTGATGGTGCAGGATGTAAGCTGATCATTGCAGAGGAAGGAATTTCTCCCCAGCCTCCCTTCTTTTTTGGCTTCTCCCAGTGCCTCAGAATAACATTACACAATTAGCTAGGTCTGCTTTGAAGAGTTGACAGTACTTCCTCTGAATCATTAGGTATTATCCACAGCCAAGGGAAGGATTCCAGACCTGACAGAGCAGCAAAGCTCATAACTCTTTTTTTGCACCCAGAGCGATGGCCCCTTCAGTTCCAAGTTCAGCGTTTTGGCAGGACAGCCCTCCTGCTGCTTTGCTCCTCCTGCCATTCCCAGTGAAGAACATGTTCAAAGGCAAATAATGGGTTTCAGCTCTTCTCCCGTTGAGCTGGCACTCGCGTATAAACAACAAACCCAAGATTATTGAGGAACTGAATAGATATTCAGGAAATAATTCATGCTTTTTTCTCTTTCTCTTTCCTTCTTTGGCTCTGACTAGTAATGAATCCCTCCACCAGGGGGTAGACAGAAGACATAAAAGAAACCAGCACTGACCGATCTCATTTAGGCCCCAGTAACAGATTTCACATTGTTCTAGATCTCATTCATCCATATAACCCAAGAAATGCTGCACCCATGTACTGTCTTATATTTTAAGATCAAGAGTAGGATGTATCAAATTGACTTCGATTTGAGCAAGTAAGTAGAGTGTAGAATAGTGTAGTATGTCAACATGAGCCAGGTAAATGGCATTAACTGAAATCTACTGCAGATGAGTCCATTCTATTCCTTCCATGTGACTAGTTCAAAGGCAAAACTTTTAGTGTCCAGTCACATAAATAAGAGGACCTTCTTTTTAAAAAGTTTCTCCCCCATGTTATGGAAGCTGGCAACAGGCAGACAGAGTATGTCTGTGTGCATGTATATGCATGCAGGGTGAATGTCCTTCCCTTTTCTGTCAGCCAGCAGCTGGATGACTCCGAGACAACACAGTCAGTGATCTCAGGCCCATCTGGTAGCCACACACAGGGACACGGCTTCTTGCTTGTCCCCCAGACAAGATTCAAAACAGTCACCCAAACAGCCAAAGTTCCAGGAGAAAATTTGTATCATTTTTGTTTGGCTAAATTATGTGTTTAAAAGTTCCAACAGAATTTTTAAAAACATCTCTTATTACATTTAATTATAATTTTAAGGTAATTTCTTTGCTACTCAAACTCTTGGACACCATGTACAACCTTACCTTTGAAGCTTTTTAGGAGACCCATTTTACTTCCAGCATTGTCCAGTAGACTTTTCTGCAGTGATGGAAGTGTTCTAGATCTGTGTTGTCCAATATGGTAGCCACTAGCCATACGTAACCATTGAGTACTCGGAATGTGGCTAATGTGTCTAAGGAACTAAATGTTTAATGTGACTTAATTTTCATTGACTTATAAGCAACAGTGCCACCTGAACTTTAGCTTTCGTATATCCTCAGCCCATTTTTACCTTAGCATCCTAGCAAACATTCAGAAGTGACATGACCATTTTCTTCCTTCTGGGATAGAGCATTGGCTCTCTTTATTGTCATGAAGATCTTTGAAAGCAATAAAAAAGTATAATTGGCCGGGCATGGTGGCTCATGCCTGTAATCTCAGCACTTTGGGAGGCCAAGGAGGGTGGATCACCTGAGGTCAGGAGTTCGAGACCAACCTGGCCAACATGGTGAAACCCCATCTCTACTAAAAATGCAAAAAATTAGCTGGGTATGGTGGCGCGCACCTGTAATCCCAGCTACTTTGGGGGCTGGGACAGGAGAATCTCTTGAACCTGGGAGGCAGAGGTTGCAGTGAGCTGAGACTGCGCCATTGCACTCCAGCCTGGTCAACAAGACCGAGACTCGTCTCAAAAAAAAAAAAAAAAAGAAGAAGAGGATATAATTTTGCTGTTTTCACACAGCTTTAGGAAAAGTGACACAGACTTTTCATTATGCAAAGGCTACAGTTTTTACTCAGATTCTGTCATAGGGCCTGTGTTGATACCTAATATCCCAATGGTAACCTCAACCTGCAACAGTAGTGAGGCTTTGTTCTCTAAATGGTATAACCCATAATTTTAGACAATAATAAAAGTTCAAAATCTAATTTTGCACAGCCAAGAATAACATGGGGTACTAGGAAATTCCATCAGCAAGCCAGGCAACTTCTTGGCATCAGGGATTATGTCTTTTATCTGTTTCCTTAGTTCTAGCATAAATTTTAATAAGTGCTTCTCAAATGAGTGGTTTAGTATATGAGTGGATGAATAAATGTGTCTCAGAAGTGATGCTAGTAACATAACATTAAAGAAGCCTCTCATTAAGGCTCCTGGTACTCCAGCAGGTATGTTTATTAGCAGATGTGTTATGGAAAGACACACTGTAAGAAATAGTATTTTGGGCTCATGAAAGAACTCATATAAAAACATTGAAAATTCATCTATGACTAGTTTGGGTAGTTTGAAGAATAAGTAGTACCCTATGCTTATAAAGTATATGAGTCCAGAAAAAAGTTCTTTTCACAAAATAAAATTGTATTTCTCTCTGCATTTATTTATGACAATGAATATCATCTTTCCTGGTCATGCCTTTTCACCTTGCTCTGCCTTTGCCTTATGCTGACAGACACATGGCATAGTCAGCTGCCTTCCTTCCTTGACTCCTGCTTTAAAATTATTACAGTCAGGTGTATTAAATTACAAACTAAGAGCCTTGCTTTCTGCTTTAAGATGCGTTACAGGATAACCTCAACGTTTCCTTATCCCTGTCTCCCATCTTCATTGTTATCAAAATGATCCATCAGTTTCTTTTTTTTCTAAATAACTGATTAAAGTTTATTACATTAAAACCATATATCACTTTTATATTGCATTTGCCTTTTCTGAACGATACAAAGTAGAGGCAAATAGAGACACTTCATAAAAATGTTGATTTCCCATTCCTTTCCCTAAGACCCAGCCCTCCCTCAAATGTTCCCTCCCACCCCTTACAGAACTCTGTCTTTAATAAAACACTTAAATACATCATAAATAGTAAATTATGAAAAAAAAAAAAAAAGCAAGAATTGTTTCCTTCTTGTAAAAAAGAACATGGCAGCAAAGACAGGCAGCCAGAAACTGACTGGGTGTATCTAATATAAAAAGTTATTTGGGGTATGGGCTAACCTACTATCAAGGCAGGGTGCGATAGAGAAGGGATAGAACGGGAATTCAGCAATCTGCCTGAGATACCAGGCCCCCTTCTTCTCCTGACAACAGTGGAAGGATCAGATGGAAAACCACAACTCTTGTAGATGGGGAGGAGAGGGCATATGTAGCCCCCATTTCCAACTTCTCTGCATGAAGACAGGGGGGTAGGACGTATGGCATAGCAATGACCTCACCGAGGCAAGAATCCACTGTCTCCCCATGAGTTTAAGAAAATATTTGCTGGCCTCATAGATACGGACTGCCTGTTGAACAGACCGAGGTGTCCCCTCTTCACCTTAGCACCACAAACAGGAGAACACTGTTGGAAAAGATGGAAAGAGCAAAAAAATCTCCTTTGGAGAATGATCTAAAATTCACTTGGTAAGTCTTCATATTTTAGAAAAGCAACCAGAATATATTTCAAATTGCAAAACAGTAATAATCATTATAGCCTGGCAGTGAATAGGATTCTGCCTAGGAAGGGCTATGATCTCCCAACCCATGGCTGCCTCATGTTTTAACAAAAGGGGTAAAGATTACCCCACGTCCCACTCTCTCCATTCCTTCAGCCTTAAGAAATTCATCAAGAGAGGAGGAGTTTAAAGAGGTGCTGCTTCTGGCAGAGCAATCACTACTTTTCTCTTCACAAACACCGTGGTTCTTCTGAGGGAACCCTACGAATAGGCATCTCGTCAACACTTCTGGAGTTTTGATCTGAAACTGGCTTGAAATTTTGTGCTGTGTGCTTTTTCCTTTTTTCAGGAAAAAAAAAAAAAAAAAAGTTGGGAGGTGGTTAAACACCCTTATCTCCCAAAAACCTTTACAGAGATTACAGGGGTCTTCTTCCAGGGATCAGAGAGAAAGAGGTGGGGATAATGTGCCAGCTAGTCTGTCCTGAGGAAATTAAGAGTCCAGTTCCTGGTGAAAGATGAGGGGAAAGAAAACTGCCAAGTCTAGTAATCTCATTTCCAGCATGAAGAATGGGGGTCTGAAAAAAATTCAGTTGTGGAAGCCAAGGTTAGCCAGTTGAAAATCCATGCCACCTAACTCTGGAGTGGAGGGGACGCTGTGGTCCTCAACTGTCTGAGGCACTAATGCCCATTCATGAGGACAGAGAAGAGGAGGCTCTTCTTTAGGAAGAAGATGGAGAGCCCACCTCGCTTCTTTTACACTCCTTTTTTGATGACCAAGTAGAAGAAAATTCAACATTGCTGGGGCAAGGGCTGACATCTTGGGATCACAGAGAGGCAGAATCTTTTTCCAGGTCTTCTGAGGCTTTGCGCTTAATGGGTGAACTCTGACTCTGCACGTTCAAGTTTTCCAAGGTTGTACTTGTAGTTAGCATATGCAAAGTCTCTCCAACTACAGGTGAGAAACTGGGCTCAGTAATAGGTGAGCCCTCACCGATTTCCTCCAAAGGAGGATTCGGAGGTAAAACATCAGGACGACCAAGGTGAACACCTGGCTCCACTTCTGCCTTTGTTGTCACTTGTGCCTTGTGTTCCTCAGAGACCAATGGCTGGTAAGTAATGCAGGAGTTGCCACTGGAGCCCGTATGCCAAGAAAAAGATGAGCCAGTCCCAAACTTTTTGGAAGAAGAAGGCTTCAAGGAGATCTTCTTAAATACTGCGTTGCACATGAAGCGCAGGAACCGTTCAGCATAGAAGCCTGGGTGGTGCACTGAGACAGTGTCCCCGTCATGTACCAGGGCTTTCCAAGAGTGCTCCAACTTCTTAAGAAATGTGTAAGACTGTAGAATGTCAATGATGCCAATATAAAGCAGAAGCCTTTCCCCTTTACTACTCTGAGCAGGGATGCCACCCGTATGGTCATCGGTGTCCATGGTGTCGCCCAGTCGAGCCTCTCCCTGGATGGATTCCATGGCTGTGGAGTACAGAACCTTTTGGGGGGTCAGTCTTTGAGTGTCAACTGACACTTGAAGGGTGTCGCTGCTTAAGGGCTCTCGTTGTGCATCATCTATATTGTGGATTGACAGCAAGAGGCTATAGTCCATTATCTTGAAGCTCTGCAGCACCAAACAGTCACGCTGCAGGGTCTTACAGAGAGCGTTGTACATGTCAGCCTCCAAGAAAAGACCATCAGGGATGTCTTGTAAGAAGTCTAGGTCTTTAAATGTGGGAAGAGGCTTCTCTCGCTCTTTCTGGGAAGCCCGGCGTTTGTAGGTTGAGCCTTTGAGGTCATATTTGGTATGCATTTTGACCGATCTTGGTAAAAGATTGTTCATCACCACAATCCGAATGTTCTTGCCACCTGCCTGCACACAGTACAATCCATAGAATTTAGGCAGCAAAGTCCGAGGGTTCTGGTTGAGGTTCAAGTAGTATCCTGGAAGCAGCTTCTGCAGAAACTCCGCCTCTTGATGTTGGACTGTCTTAATAATGAAGTCATCGTCGCTGGACACGTAGAACAGGGAACCACTAGCTCCAGAGCTACAGAGTTCAATCAGCGGCTCACTGCAGAGGGAGCACAAGTAATCATCCGGCGGAATACCAAATAGCTCCCGAAAGTAGCGGAAGGCAACAGGTGCATAGGTCTTGAAACGAAAGTCATTGTAGTGATGAGCAGGGGTCAGCTTGCTCCCTTCACTGGGGAAGAAGATACTCTCCACCACGTAGAAATCTTGCATGAGGACATCACGCTCCGGTTTGGTACTCAGGCTCCCCACAGTGTGAGTAATGCCTAACTGGATGGCACCTTTCAAGGCTGATGAGGTTGTCTTTTTGTATGTTGTCTCTCCTGAGGAATCGACGCCTCGATGGCCTGTTTTCTTGATGGGCATGCCAGAGGCATAAAGCACCTCGGATGCCATGGGGCCCTTGATTCCAGACGCTGAGGACGCGGTACAGGGAGGGACTCCGGGATCAAAGGATGGAAAACCGACCACCAACGACGGCTGGGAGGAGGCAGACGCCATCTTGGCAGCGCCCTCCCCCCCTCAGCCGCCTGGTTCTCTTTCCATCCGGCGCTTCCTCTTCTCGGAATCGAATCTTCTCCGCGTCTCTTGACAGAACCCGTGTTCTGCGGCCACCTCCCCGCCCCGCTGGGGCCTCCCTCAGACCCGTGGAGCCGGCTACAGAACCAGGTCAAGGCCGCACCATTCGCCTGCCATGGGGGGGAACTCCCGCCGCGCACCCCCTCCACACGTTTAACCGCTCTCCGCAGGGGAGACCTTCCCTTCACAAAGGATGAAGCTCAAGCTGGCTGCTTGGACACTGCGTCAGGACCAAGCCACATCTGAAAAAAAACAAACAAACGAGGCATGAAAAGTCCCAGAGAAGTGAACGCCCGCCTCTCTGTCCTCCCTAGCCACGGCCTGTTTATCGCCCAACCCAGCCGCTTCCATCCATCAGTTTTCTTTTTGTTTTTTTCCTTTTTTTTTTGAGACGGAGTTTCCCTCTTGTTGCCCAGGCTGGAGTGCTGTGGCGTGATCTCAGCTCACCGCAACCTCCATCTCCCGCGTTCAAGCGATTCTCCTGCCTCAGCCTCCCAAGTAGCTGGGATTACAGACATGCGTCACCACGTCCAGCTAATTTTGTATTTTTAGTAGAGATGGGGTTTCACCACGTTGGTCAGGCTGGTCTCGAACTCCCCACCTCAGGTGATCCACCCTCCTCGGCCTCCCAAAATGCTGGGATTACAGGCGTGAGCCACCGTGCTCAGCCGATCCATCGGTTTCTTCACCTCATCAACCCATTCCTACCTAAGCCTTTTTTTTTTTTTTAATTTCAAGTTGCACCTAATGACTTGAATGCCCGATCATCTCTGTCCTCTAGCCTCACTTCTCTCTTAGTCTCAGAAACACACTTGAAATTCCAATTCATGTATAGAAGCTTTCTCAAACAACACTTCAGTGTGTTATGGAAGAAAGAACTTAGAGCTCTAGGAAGTGTGATAACTGATTTAAGAATCTGCTTGTGCCACTAGCTGACTGTATGATCTTGGGTAAGTTACTCCACATCCCCGGGGGCTCTGTTACTGCCTCTATGAAATGGGGAGGGAGGAGTTTAGGTGAATTTACATGATCCTTCCATACTCTAAAACCTATGGAATTAAGGAATAATATCTATTCCCTACCATCCTGTCAAAACCTGTGATAATGACACGCTAACAAATAATGCCGCAAATATATTCTCTAATGAGACAGAAAAATTGTACACTTAATTTATATGAAATTTGTTATGTGTGCTGCTATGCCCCCAGCATACTACCATGAATGGACAAGTATTTGTGATAATAAAATATTTATAATGGGAATTTGCTTTTGTTTATGGCAGACTACTCAATTTAAACCAACCTTCCTCAGAGAACAAATTTTTTAAAAAACTTGGTTGGATACAGGATACATTGGAGTCCTAAGAAGTTAGTGAATAATTAGTACTGAGATCTGGGAAAAGAAAGAAGTACAGAGAGGTGAGCATTTGGGCCCACTGTTTCCTTAGGGACCTCTGCATGTTCCATTAGAGGTAGCTGAGAGTCTGATAAGCTTAGCAGAGTTTTTGACAAACTCAGTAGACTAGGGAACAAAAAAAACGGAGTTTGGGGTCTGATAGAGCAATAGTCTGGCAAACTTCCCAAAACTTTGGATTGGGACCCTGAAAGGCCATATAGCATGGGAGTAAATGTGTATAGAAGTAGACCATCCCTCACAGACACTGCAATTCAGCTGTGAGTCACCTCAATCCCTGGTGGGATCAAGATTGGCAATATCCCTAGATGTCTATAAAGAGCAAATTTATATTCCTCTTTGGAGAAATAGATCATTGTCCTAGCCCTTAAATTCTCTCTCATTTTTTATGTGTACTGTCCAGAATTCAGGCAGTCATTATTATATACATAAGGAGTCAAGACAATGTAACTGAACACCAAGAGAAACAATAGACAATATAAATGGACTCACAGGGGATCCTGCCATATCTCAGTAATGTCATTCTCTTATATAGATTTTAAAGTAACACTGATTAATATATTTAAAAAAATAAAAGATGAGATTGGCAACTTAAGCAGGAACTAGAAATGCTATAAAAGAACAAAGTTCTACAACTAAAAATTATGATAACAAAAGAAAAACTCAATGGACAAGATTTATGGAAGATTAGAGACAGCTAAAGAGAGAAGGAGGGGAGTAGGAAAATCTGAAGAAAATATGTAGAATGAAGCATAGAAAAATAAAAGTTTAGAAGATACATAAAAGAGGCTGGGTGCAGTGACTCATGCCTGTAATCCCAGCACTTTGGGAGGCTGAGGTGGGTGGATCACTAAAGGTTGGAATTTGAGACCAGCCTAGCCAACATGGTGAAAACCTGTCCCCACTGAAAGTACAAAAATTAGCTAGGCGTGGTGGCAGGCACCTGTAAGCTACTTCGGAAGCTGAGGCAGGAGAATCGCTAGAACCTGAGAGGCAGAGGTTGCAGTGAGCCAAGATTGCACCATGGCACTCCAGCCTAGGCGACAGAGCAAGGTTCCATCTCAAAAAAAAAAAAAAAAAAAAAAAAAAAAAAAAGAAAGAAAGAAAGGGAGGGAGAAAATAAAGAAAATACATAAAAAAGAAAAGATAGGGAATACAGTGAAAGAACATAACATGTAGTCCTAGAAGGAAAGGAGAGAGAAAATGAGACAGAAGCAACATTTCAAGGGATAATGGCTAAGAATTTTTCAAAATTGATGGAAGACTTAAAGTCATAGTTTTAAGAATCATTGTAAACCTCAAGTAAGATAAATAAAAACTGATAGTAAAATTCTGCTGGAAGGCAAAGAGAAGATTTAAAGCAAACCAAGTGATGGGGTAGGTGAGGAGAGATTATCCTCGAAGAATGAATCATAAGACTGACAGCTAACTTCTTGACAGAAATAATAGAAGACGGTAGAATAAAGTCTTTGAATTTTGGAATTCTATTCCTAGCAAAAATAACTATCAAGAATGACAAGGAAACAAAGACATTTTCAGGTAAACAGCAGCTGAGAGAATTTACCAGAAGCATCCCTGTAATGAAGGGAACACCAAAGAACATTCTCGGGCAAGAGAAAATGACTCTAATTTTTTAGAGATGGGGAGGAAATGGAGAGCAAGAGAAATGGGGTAAATAAATGAGTATATCCAAATGAATGTTGTTCTTCAAAAAATGATATTAATGCTATGCTTTGGGATTTAAAACATAATTGTTTAAAGTCTCAACAAAATGAGGAGGGATCTAAACAAAATTAAAGTATTATAAAGTCGTTTGCATTTTGAAGTAAAAGTGTTAATGATGTTAGCTTCTTTTGATAAAATTAATTTTTTTTTTTTTCAGTAAGAGTCTTGCTCTGTCGCCCAGGCTGGAGTGCAGTAGTCTGACCTCGGCTCACTGCAACCTCTGCCTCCCAGATTCAAGCGATTCTCCTGCCTCAGCCTCCCAAGTAGCTGGGATTACAGGCACACATCACCATGCCAGGCTAGTTTTTGTGTTTTCAGTAGAGATGAGTTTCACCACGTTGGCCAGGCTGGTCTCAAACTCCTGAACTCAAGTGATCCACCCACCTTGACCTCCCAAAGTGCTGGGATTACAGGCATGAACCACCATGCCTGGCCTGCATGGTGTAATTTCTATAACTAAAAAGTGGTGGAAGATAATAAAATGCCAACCTAATGGGAGAAAATTATTTTAAAATACCAACTTAATTCAAAAGAAAGCATAATGGAAGCGGGAAGGAGGTACAGGAGAAGGAACTAGAATAGGCAAGAGAAGCATGAAGCCTAGGAGGATGTAAACCCCAGTATATCAAGACATACGTTAACTACATAGCAACTAAATGCTTTTATTAAAATATATATGTATCTATTTTTATTATACTTTAAGTTCTAGGGTATATGTGCACAACGTTCAGGTTTGTTACATATGTATACATGTGCCATGTTGGTGTGCTTCACCCATTAACTCGTCATTTACATTAGGTATATCTCCTAATGCTATCCCTCCCCCCACCCCCACAATAGGAACCGGTGTGTGATGTTCCCCTTCCTGTGTCCAGGTGTTCTCATTGTTGAATTCCCACCTATGAATGAGAACATGTGGCATTTGGTTTTCTGTTCTTGCTACAGTTTGCTGAAAATGATGGTTTCTAGCTGCATCCATGTCCCTACAAAGGACACGAACTCATCCTTTTGATGGCTACATAGTATTCCATGGTGTATATGTGCCACATTTTCTTCATCCAGTCTGTCACTGATGGACATTTGGGTTGATTCCAAGTCTTTGCTATTGTGAATAGGGCTGCAATAAACATCCATGTGCATATGTCTTTATAACAGCATGACTTATAATCTTTGGGTATATCCCCAGTAATGGGATGGCTGAGTCAAATGGTATTTCTAGTTCTGGATCCTTGAGGAATCGCCACACTGTTTTCCACAATGGTTGAACTAGTTTACAGTCCCATCAACAGTGTAAAAGTGTTCCTATTTCTTCACATCCTCTCCAGGACCTGTTGTTTCCTGATTTTTTAATGATTGCCCTTCTAACTGGTGTGAGATGGTATCTCATTGTGGTTTTGATTTGCATTTCTCTGATGGTGAGTGATGATGAACATTTTTTCATGTGTCTGTTGGCTGTATGAATGTCTTCTTTTGAGAAGTGTCTGTTCATATCCTTTGCCTACTTTTTGATGGGGTTGTTTTTTCCTTGTAAATTTGATTGAGTTCTTTATAGGTTCTAGATATTAGCCCTTTTTCAGATGGGTAGATTGCAAAAATTTTCTCCCATGCTGTAGGTTGCCTGTTCACTCTGATGGTAGTTTCTTTCGCTGTGCAGAAGCACTTTAGTTTAATTAGATCCCATTTGTCAATTTTGGCTTCTGTTGCCATTGCTTTTGGTGTTTTAGAC
>NW_016806990.1:2423326-2468750 GCF_001698545.2 Rhinopithecus bieti | reverse complement strand
GAGTTGCTCTTCTCGAGGAGTATCTTTGTGGTGTTCTCTGTATTTCCTGAATTTGAATGTTGGCCTGCCTTACTAGGTTGGGGAAGTTCTCCTGGATGATATCCTGCAGAGTGTTTTCCAACTTGGTTCCATTTTCCCTGTCACTTTCAGGCAGACCAATCAGACGTAGATTTGGTCTTTTCACATAATCCCATATTTCTTGGAAGTTTTTTCATTTCTTTTTACTCTTTTTTCTCTACACTTCTCACTTCATTTCATTCATTTGATCTTCAATCACTGATACTCTTTCTTCCAGTTGATTGAGTCGGTTACTGAAGCTTGTGCATTTGTCATGTAGTTCTCATGTTATGGTTTTCATCTCTATCAGTTCTTTTAAGGTCTTCTCTGCATTGATTATTCTAGTTATCCATTCATCCATTCTTTTTCAACGTTTTTCCTTTCTTTGTGCTGGTTACGTAGTTCCTCCTTTAGCTCTGAGAAGTTTGATCTACTGAAGCCTTCTTCTCTCAACTTGTCAAAGTCATTCTCCGTCCAGCTTTGTTCTGTTGCTGGCGATGAGCTGTGTTCCTTTGGAGGGGGAGATGCCCTCTGATTTTTTGAATTTCCAGCTTTTCTGCACTGCTTTTTCCCCATCTTTGTGGTTTTATCTGCCTTTGGTCTTTGATGATGGTGACGTACTGATGGGTTTTGTGTGGGTGTCTTTTCTGTTTGTTAATTTTCCTTCTAACAGTCCAGACCCTTAGCTGTAGGTCTGTTGGAGTTTGCTTGAGGTCCACTCCAGACCCTGTTTGCCTGGGTATCAGCCGCGGAGGCTACAGAAGATAGAATATTGCTGAACAGTAAGTGTTGCTGTCTGATTCTTGCTCTGGAAGCTTCGTCTCAGGGGTGTACCCCACCGTGTGAGGTGTGAGGTGTCGGTCTGCACCTAGTGGGGGATGTCTCCCAGTTAGGCTACTCGGGGGTCAGGGACCCACTTGAGCAGGCAGTCTGTCCGTTCTCAGATCTCAGCCTCCATGCTGGGAAATCCACTGCTCTCTTCAAAGCTGTCAGACAGGGGCATTTACCTCAGCTGAGGTTTCTGCTGCTTTTTGTTTAGCTATGCCCTGTCCTT
Organism: Rhinopithecus bieti; assembly: GCF_001698545.2. Lineage (NCBI taxonomy): Eukaryota > Metazoa > Chordata > Mammalia > Primates > Cercopithecidae > Rhinopithecus > Rhinopithecus bieti. Next base: position 2,467,639 of record NW_016806990.1, on the reverse strand, counting down.
AAAGGAGGAGTCTACAGATGCAGGCCGACCTCCTTGAGCTGTGGTGGGCTCCACCCAATTTGAGCTTCCCAGTGGCTTTGTTTACCTACTTAAGCCTCAGCAATGGTGGGTGCCCCTCCCCCAGCCTCGCTGCCACCTTGCAGTTAGATCTCAGACTGCTGTGCTAGCAATGAGGGAGGCTCCGTGGGTGTGGGACCCTCTGGGCCAGGTGTGGGCTATAATCTCCTGGTGTGCCGTTTGCTAAGACTCTTGGTAAAGCACAGTATTAGGGTGAGAGTTACCGAATTTTCCAGGTGTTGTGTGTCTCAATTTCCTTTGGCTAGGAAAAGGAATTCCCTTCCCCCTTGCACTTCCCAGGTGAGGCGATGCCTCACTCTGCTTCAGCTCTTGCTGATCGGGCTGCACCCGCGGACCAGCGCCAACTGTCCGACACACCCCAGAGTGATGAACCCAGTACCTCAGTTGAAAATGCAGAAATTGCCCATCTTCTGTGTCGCCCACACTGGGTGCTGGAGGCTGGAGCTGTTCCTGTTTGGCCATCTTGGGCATGCCCCCCTTTTTTTTTCAGAGTTTCACTCTTGTTGTCCAGGCTGGAGTGCAATGGCATAATGTCAGCTCACTGCAACCTCCGCTCTCTGGGTTCAAGTGATTCTCCTGCCTCATCCTCCCAAGTAGTTGGGATTACAGGCATACGCCACCATACCCAGCTAATTTTGTATTTTTAGCAGAGATGGGGTTTCTCCGTGTTGGTCAAGCTGGTCTCGAACTCCCAACCTCAGCCAATTCGTCTGCCTTGGCCTCCCAAAGTTCTGGGATTACAGGCATGAGCCACTGCTCCCAGCCTAGATTTATTTTTAAAACAATTTTATGCTTTAGAAGAGACACATTTAAATTTTGAGAACACAGAAAGATGGAAAGTAAATGAATGGAAAAGATATAGTGTACAAACACTAATGAAAATAAAACTGGTATAACTTAATATCACACCACAAAGATTAATATCAGAGAAAGTTCACTGAGGTAAAAGGTATTCCTAGACATAAATAGAGATACTTCATAATAATTAAATATTTGCTTCAACAATAAAGTGTAAGAAATCTAAATTTTCAGCAAATAACATAGCTTCCTCAATAATTGATAGAAAAAGCACTTTAAATATAGAAGCTTTGAACAAGACAATTAACAAGCTTAATTCAAATTGGCATATACAGAACAGTGTACTTAGTATTACATAATGTTCATAATGCAAATAATTTTTAAGTACACAGGAATATGTATAAAACATGATCCATAAAGCAAGTCTCAACTAATTTCAAAATGTTAACATTATACAGAGTATGTTCTAATGACAGTAGAATTAAGCTAGAAATGAATAACTAAAATATTACCAGAAATAATTCAAATATACCTCTACATAAGTTGTGGGCCAAGGAGAAATCACAGTAGAGGTTAGAAGATACAGCAAACTGAAAAAGGATTACAGTATGACATTGAAACTTTGGGGATGCAACTAAAGCCACGCTTCAAGGAAAATGTATGATTTTAAATAAACTTTAAAAATGTTTTAACTGTACATTTAAATTTACAAAAGTTACAGAAATAAGTTTAAAATGTAAATTTACAAAAAATAAATTTGGAAAGGAAATTCTTTAGGGAAAAACAGCAAAGTATACCTAAAGAAAGTAGAAGAAAGGGATAAATAGATTAAAGAAATTAATAAAAATAGGATTTACAAAGCCAAAAGTTGTTTCTTTGAAAAGACTAATAACACTGACAAGCTTCTGGTAAGACTGGTGCAGAAAAAAAGTGATAGCATAAATAACCAGTATCAGGAATGTGGAAGGGAACATACTTCAGATCCTACAGATCTTACAATGAGAATTTTATTATCATAAAGATAATAAGATTTTAGACACAACTCTATGATGGTAAATGTGAAAATGTAGAGAAATGGACAAATTCCTATAAAAATATAACTTAACAAAACCGACTGAAAGAAATGGAAAATCTAAATAGTACTATAATTATTAAATTGAATATGTAATTAAAGGTCTGTCCATAAAGAAGACTCCAAGATTAAGTGATTTTACCAGTGAATTCTTTCAAACATTTAAAAGAAAAATAATGGTAATTGTATTGATTATTGCTGCAAAACACAGTATCCCAAAACTTAGTAACTTTAAACAACATTTAGTTTCTATGGTCAGGAATCCAGATGTGGCCTACCCAGATGCCTCTGGTCCAAGGTTTTTCCACAGGGAAGCTGTTGGCTGGGGCTGTGGTCTTATCTGAAAGTTTGATTGGTAAAGTGTGCACTTCCAAGCTCACTCATGCGGTTGTCGACAGGCTTCAGTTTTTCACAGGCTGTTGACCGAAGGCATTACTTCTTCCTTTGCAGTTGGCTGGAGACCTTACTCAGTTCCTTACCATGTGGGTCTCTCCATAAGGCTGTTCACAACATGACAGATGGCTTCCTCAGACTGAGCAACTGATAGTGAGCACTGAAGACTGAAGCTACAGTCTTTTTGCACCCTAATCTTGAAGGTGGCATCCCATCATCCCTGATAGATTATATTCTTAGAAATGAGTCACTAAATCTTGTCCACACTAAAGGGGGGTTATTATACAAGGACATGAATACCAGGATAATAGAATCTTTGGGATATGACCTTAGAGACTGCCTACTATAGTAATCTTACACAAATTAATCCAGAGATTGAAAGAAAAAATACATCCCAATTTGGTTGTATTATTATGGGACCAGCATAGAGTTAGCATCAGATTATGACAACTGTATTACTAGAAAGGAAAATTATATATAGACAATGCCATTATGAACATAGATGCAAAAACTGAACAAAATATTAACAAACAATGTAGTAATTCATCAAGAAAAGAATAATGCATCACAAATAAGTTTGTATTATCCTACAAATCCAAGATTGGATTACCATTTGAAAATCAAATAAAAGTCAGAAAACTGATAGAGAATATGGACAACACAGATTTGAATAGGAAACTCATAAAAGAGAGTACCCAAATGGCCAATAAAAATGTTAAAAAGTTCTCAAGCTCGCTAATCATGGGGAAAACAGATTAAAACCACAATGTAATACTATTACACAGACATGCACATACACCACACATGCCAGAGTGTCTATAATTTAAAAAATTGATAATATCAAGTGTTGGTCAAAATCCACAGCCATGGAAACATACATAGTACAGTTTGGAGTATAAACTGGCACAACATTTTGAAAAAAAGTTTTGCATTATCTACTAAAGCTGAACAGAGCTGTGCCCAAAGACCTGGGAAATTCATTTCTAACAGAAATTGTGTGCATGTATATTATAAAACACATATAAGACTTTATAAGAGCACAATATGTAAAAGCCTCAAATTGGCATAAATATCCAACAGGAGTCAAGTAGATAAATGGTGGTGTATTCATTCAATGGAATACTATACAGCCTCCCAAAATGAACTAACTCAGCTGCCTACAATAATATAGATAATCCTCACAAACATAATATTGAGTGAAGGAATTTGAATGTAAAATTAAATATACTATATGGTTTCATTTATATAATGTTTAAAACAGTAAAACTAATTCCTGGTAGTGGTAGAAGACAAAATAGCAGCTACCTGTAAGAGATGTACGCATACAGGGATTGCAAGGTGGGTCAAGGTGGTGCTTCTGGGGTGCTGCTAATTTTCTAACTCTTGACTGGATGATAGTTACACTGGTGTATTCTCTCTGGATAATTCATTGAGCTGTGCACTTTTTAAAACTATGATTATGTTTATCCATCTAGTGTTTAATATTTACTGAGCTCTATGCTAAATGCTAGAATTAGAAAAATGAATCAGAGACAGTGCTTGTCTTCCAAGAATTCAGAGTCTAACTGTGGACAATGACTTATAGACAATCTACTAACATATTACAAGTGCTATCAAGGATTAATGTACAGAATAAGATTAGGACCAGTCCTGCCTTGTAGGATCAGGGATTGGTATTTTTTTAAGGAGTCGACCTGTGAATTGGTCTATGATTTGCCATTGTGAAAGTTGTCAGAATCAAAATGGAGTCATTTGTGTTAAAAACCCTGACAAATAGAGCTGAGGAAGGCCATGAATGCAGGGCCCTCATGCATGAATGCCTGATAACAAGAACTACCACAAAAGACTTTGCAAAAACCACAACCCTGTACAAAGGCCATTGCAACCCTAACACACACAAAAACACTTCTGTCATGACGTCTGCCTAGCAACTGCCTGTCTAGCCTCAGACTGGCACCATCCTTGCTATTGATCCTTGTAGCCATGGATAATTATCTCAAAACAATTATGTAATCCTCATTTTCCTTTAAAAGCCTTTTTTTTTTTTTTTTTTTTTTGGGACGGAGTCTCGCTCTGTCACCCAGGCTGGAGTGCAGTGGCCAGATCTCAGCTCACTGCAAGCTCCGCCTCCCGGGTTCACGCCATTCTCCTGCCTCAGCCTCCCGAGTAGCTGGGACTACAGGCGCCGCCACCTCGCCCGGCTAGTTTTTTGTATTTTTAGTAGAGACGGGGTTTCACCGTGTTAGCCAGGGTGGTCTCGATCTCCTGACCTCGTGATCCGCCCGTCTCGGCCTCCCAAAGTGCTGGGATTACAGGCTTGAGCCACCGCGCCCGGCCTAAAAGCCTTTTAAATCTGGTTTTTAAATTAATCTCCCTGAATTAGCACATACTTGACTATGGCACGCATATTCCCATTACAACCCCATTCCCAAATAAACATAATTGTCTTTTAGAGAGTCTCCCTCTCTGTTTGTTCTTTAGATTGGCACTTTTCAACAAGTGAAAAAGAGGGAGAGGGATGTTGTATTAGTCTGTTCTCACACTGTTATAAAAAAATACCTGAAACTGGGTAATTGATAAAGAAAAGAAGCTTAATTGGCCCACAGTTCCACAGGCTGTACAGGGAGCGTGATGCTGGCATCCGCTCAGCTTCTGGGGAAGCCTCAGGAAACTTACAATTCTGGCGGAAGGCGAAGCGGGAGCAGGCATGTCTTACATGGCCAGAGCAGGAGCAAGAGAGAGAAGGGGGAGGTGCCACACGCTTTTAAACAACCAGGTCTCATGAGCACTCACTATTGTGACAAAAGCACTAAGGGCCCTGTGGTGTTAAACCATGAGAAACCACCCCCGTGATCCAATCACCTCCTGCCAGGCCCTACCTCCAGCATTGGGGATTATATTTCAACATGAGATTTGAGTGGGGACATGGAGCCAAACCATATCAGATGTTCTACGTAGAAAGTGCATGAAATGAACAAAGTTTAAAAATGCATGCATATCAACTCAGCCACTCGAAAGATAATGAGAAAACTCAAAACTTTACAAATTTTGCATCAGTGCTAAAGACTGCTGAGAGGAAGGTCTGCCTCCAGTGGGCATGAGTAAAAATAGAATCATAAGTTTTCCTTTTTAATCCTAAACTCCACGCCTAGTGCTACAGTCTGAGTATTTGCATCCCTTTTTCTGTAATATGTGGGTAGGTTTGTTTTCACATATTGGTAACTTAAATTCTCTGAAGAGAGACACCTCATCAGAGTGTGATGAGTCTTACCTTGATCAAAGTCATGTTCACTGGCTGTCATACACATATTTTCAGCGAGTTTTTGGCTAAGGTGAGGTTTAGCTAGATTCTTTAGGCTTGGGTAAGGACTGCATGCTTTGATTGTAGCAGTTTTGTCATTAGTCTCTTGGTCACATGTTGCATTCACATGTTGAAATCCTAAGCCTCTGGCCAGGAGAGGTGGCTCACGCCTGTAATCCCAGCACTTTGGGAGGCCAAGCTGGGTGGATCACCTGATGTCAGGAGTTCGAGGCTAGCCTGCCCAACATGGCAAAACCCTGTCTCTACTGAAAATACAAAAGTAGCCCGGCGTGGTCATGCATGGCTGTAGACCTAGCTACCTGGGAGGCTGAGGCAGGAGAATCGCTTGAACACAGGAGGTGGAGGTTGCAGTGACCTGAGATCACGCCACTGCACTTCAGCCTGGCCAACAGAATAAGGCTCCATCTCAATAAAAAGAAAAGAAAAGAAAAATCCTAAGCCCCAAGGTGACAGTATGAGGAGGTAAGGCCTTTGGGAGATGTCTAGATTACAAGGGTGGAGACCTCATGAATGGATTAGTGCCCTTATAAAAGATAGCTGCCTTCCCCCTTCCACCACATGAGGATACAGTGACAAGGTGCCATCTGTAAACCAGAAAGCAGCTCTCACCAGACAACAAATCTGTCAGGGCCTTGATCTTGGACTTGCCAGCCTCCAGAACTGTGAGCAATAAATTTCTGTTTTCTATAAGCCACCCAAATCATAGTATCCTGTCATAGCAGCTTAAATTGACTAAGACACCTGGATCTTAACTTCTTTAGAGTAGATTTATTTTATATGTTCTGTAGTAGCTAAGCACTAACAGAAGTAAATATTTAAATCACAAAATTATGCGTATCTTTAGGGGAAAATGTGAGCACTTCTGTGTCCCCATTTACAGTCTGCTCTCCAGATGTTGATGACACTTCCCAAAGCACAGCAAGAAACACACCTAGTCCATGGCTTTCTGGGTTTCTGTCTGCTCACACTGCTGACGCCAGCACTACCATCCCCACTTGCAAGCTGGGACATCCCCTAGATAATTCTCCAAATGAGTGGGCAGTTCTTTCACTAACTGACATTGAGAGGAGACACTGTGGTCCTGTTTTGTGTGTGCCTCTGCTGTCACATTTAACACAGGGCTCTGTAGTCATCTACTGAGGTGTCTGTCTCTCTGACTAGACTAAGGCTTGTGGTGAGACCCATCGTATTCATGTTGTCCTCTGCCAAGCACAGTGGGAGGCAAAGGGAATGCCCCACAGGTGCTTAACATGCATTTGCTGAAAGAAAGTGCAGGTGGTAAGTGGCCCTAATAGTGGAGCTGTGGCATCCGGGAAGCTGATCTTTAGTTCCATGAGGGAGTGGACTGACGAGAGGAGCATTTGTCATCCAAATGAAGACACTTTTTGAGCATGAAAGTGGGCATCACTAATACATATGGCAGGACGAAACCAGGATTTTCTGGAGAAAACAGAGGTACGGTCACCTTCTTACGACTGTCAACACAGGATTACTACAAGGTGTCTGTGAGTCACCCTAGGAAGTGCTGTCTCCCCTGTGTTCCCAATCCAGAGCAAGCTTAGGGAACACTCTTGTACATTCTGGATCTCTGGAAGCAAAGGTTGCCCTGGGACTAGAGTTGGTTTCCTCCACCTGCATTTCCCCAAGAATCCTAATGGCGACACACTGTGTTTTCAACAGTTGAGCTCCCATCTCTTGTAGAATCTGTGGGTTCTGCTAAATCACCAGAGTGTGAGCCATCACAGTGACCCATGCAGGTGATGAGAGGCAGGGTTTTGTAGCTGCTTGGTTGCTGTGGCCAGTGTTTACGTGACAGCACCATGCTGTGCTTGCAGGGAACACACGTGTGGTACAGCATGCTCTCCCTCTGCCCTGATCTTCTGCTTCAGAGACAGGACCTTCCCCAGAGCAGGGTTTCCATCCTCCTTGTCTGTCTACATTAGGGGAAAGCTTGCTGTTTTTTTTTTTTTATCTCACTCCCAGCACTGCCAAGCGACAGACAGGGTGGTTTCCCTGATGGCATGGGGATAAGTTCAGGAGACAATAAACGTCTTGGTAGACAGAAGACTTCCTAAAATATGTAGTCTGACAAAAAGGGAGATGAATGACAAAGATATAAATTTGCAATGAAAGAAAACAGTACCCCCAGCACCAAAAAATACTTTCCATGGTATGTAAGTCATGCATAAACATTACAGTCGATTCACATTTGATAAACTATTAACTTCCCCATTTCTTTGATAGGAAGGCTGTGGAGTGAGATAAAGCAGGATTGCACTATGGAGGACAAACGTCTCGGCATCCAGTACACTTCAAAATGTTTCTTTTTTTTTGTTTTCGAGACTGGCTGCTATTTCCTCCATGCCTCTTGTTTATTAACGTGTTGACTCATCTAGAGCCCAGCGCCTTGTTCCACACCAGAGAGATGGACTTGTGTCTCTGCCAAGTGGAGTCGGCTCAAGAGATAACGGCCAGCGACAACAATGGTCTTCCTCAGTCCCTCGGCCAAAAAAACCTTTGGCACAGCGGGCTGAGAATAACTTATCATCAGTGCCCTGGAAGGCTCTGAAGTTCTGGGAGCACAGAGTGGTTGTTTGCCAGACAGAGATAACAGGCAGGATGCCGCAGAGAGCCAGACGTGCTCCGAACTCAGGGCCCCACCTGGCAGACGCAGAAAAGGAAAAAGGGATGAAGCAGCCAATTAGCACATGGTTTCCTGGTTGCCCAGTCCATGCTGTCAACACGATCCAACATTCTGAGGTTTGCCAAAAGGATCTCATTTACTCCTGGGCCATGTACAGAGTACTTAATTTCCCCTCCCCCCACCCCCCATCAGAGTACTTTAACTTAAAAAAAAAAAAAAAAAACAAAAAAAAAAAATAAAAAACAAAAAAAAACCAATGCAAGCAACTCATCTTGAAGAGTTTGCTAACTTTCCATTGCTCTTGGGGAAAAAATGCATGATTATCTGACAAGGTGAGGGTTTGATTGTCACATAAATCGTTCTCTCGATGGTTGACACATCCTTGACTCTCAAAGGATGGGGTTGATAACCTAGAGAGGCAATTGAGAATAGCCTAGGACTGGACCTGCTTGTTTTGAGCTGCCTAAAGAGCCTCTGAAACTAGGGTTAACTGTTTCACTCACTAACCTTGCCTTCATGAGGTAGGAGCAGAACTCAACTCGGGAGACGGGGCTCAGACACTGGACCAAATTAAGGACTAGCTAAAAGAGGACCAGCTTTCCATAAGGCATGCCCACCAGTGTGCCATGTCAGTTTACCATTGCCATGTCAACATCTGGGCGTTACCGCTCCTTTCCATGGCAATGATCTGATGACCCAAAAAGTTACTACCCCTTTCCTAGAAATTTCTGCATCAACCATCCCTTAATCTGCATATAATTAAAAGTGGGTATAAATACAACTGCAAAGCTGCCCTGAGCGGCTTCTCTCTGCTTATGGGGTTGCCCGGATCTGCAGGAGCAGTCATGGAGGTATAACACTGCTGCTTCAGTTAAGCTGTTTTTGTCTACCTCCAGCATACCCTTGAATTCTTTCCAGGGCAAAGCCAAGAACCCTTGTGGGCTAAGTCCCACTTTGGGGCTCATCTGCCCACACCATTTAGATGTAGAGATGGGCTACACTGCTTTGTAGCCTTCTTTAGCCCAAGTCATTAGATGCACAGGTAGCCATCACCCTTAAAGATTCTGTTGTAAACTTGTGATAAAAATGCCTTTCATGGTCTCATAGACATATTTTATAATAACTAAAATAGTGATTGTTTTCATTACAAGCTCAGTATTGTACTATACATCACTAACTGCTAAAGTACAGTGTAAGTCCTGAATGGCAATGTCAGTATTATTAACCATTATTAATTCAAGGACAGTGGGGAGTAAGGAAGATGAGTTCTGTTTCATTATTTTTCAAAGTCACAGAGCTTGTTCTTCCACAGTGACTCAAAGCAAATGTCATAGCCTGCTTTTTTATAAGAATTTGGATACATAGTTAATATTTACATAATGACTTACAATTCAACATGAAAGCTCCCATGTCAGTACTAAGTAACTTAATTACACCATGTATAAATACAGTACTGTCGGACCTCCCTACCCTTAGGCTTCGCATCTGCAGATTCAACCAACTGTGTGGATCAAAAATATTCAGAAAAGGCTGGGCGCAGTGGCTTATGCCTGTAATCCCAGCATTTTGAGAGGCTGAGGTGGGCGAATCACGAGATCAGGAGTTCAAGACCAACCTAGTCTACATGGTGAAACCTTGTCTCTACTAAAAATACAAAAATTGGCCTGGCATGGTGATGTGTGCCTGTAATCCCAGCTACTTGGGAGGCTAAGGCAGGAGAATTGCTTGAATCCAGGAGGCGGAGGTTGCAGTGAGCCGAGATCATGCCATTGCATTCCAGCCTGGGTGACAGAGCAAGACTCTGTCTGGAGAAAAAAATAAATTCAGAAAAAAACAATTAAAAATAACAATACAACAACAAAAAATAACACATATAAGAATCAATGCAGCATAACAACTATTTGCATAGCATTTGGACCATATTAAGTATTAGAAGTAATCTAGAGATTTTTAATGGATGCAGGAGGACGTGCATAGATTTTATGCAAATATAGCACCATTTTCTATAAGGGATTTGAGCATCCACAGATTTTGGTATCCACTGGAGGTCCTGGAACCAATCCCCATGGATACCAAGGGATGGCTGTATATTTTTTCCCCTTACCTAACACCTATTCACTTTTGGACAGCACTATAAAATAATCAGCATCATCTTCGGAAGTATTTATCAGGCATCTATCATGGTATTGTATTAATTAGGTCATCTACAGAAAGGCAGAATGTTCTTCACTTCAGATTTTACAGCACCCCTTTTTTATAATATGTGGATAGGTTTGTTTTTAAATGTTGGTAACTTAAACCTCCTGAAAAGAGGGACCTCGTCAGAGTGTGAGTCTTACCTTGATCAAAGCCTGATCGTACAGCCTATTTTCAGCAAGTTTCTAGCAAGTTAAGGTGAAGCTTAGCTAGACTGTTTAGGCTTGGGTAAGGACCACACACTTTGCTTGTAGCATTCTTAGTCTCTTGGTCTAAGCAAGGCTGTGATTCGCCATCTGAACTCAATAGTGCCATTTCTTGTACTGGGTGGTTTGCTAATTTCGGACAGATAACCCAAAGAAATTTCAAGATCAGAAAGAGAGAAGGTTGACTTACTTGTTATAAGGGGATTTTCGTTCACAGAGCCATACAAATATAATCATGAATTTTGTGGATATTGCCTCCTTTGGGCCAGCCATCTGGGGGACAGGTGGGAAGTGATGCCGTCGTCTAAAAGCCCTAGGGTTGCAGGTGGCTGCTGGCAAAGCGACCCACCATCCATCCCTTGCTGCATCAGGATCAGGGGCTGTTCCGTGAGCTGCTGCCCTGAGAGGCCTCAGTGTTTCTGTTCGTTGCCACCAGCTTCTGCATGGAAATCACTCTGAGTATTTACATCCTTTGATATTATTCCCATTTCCCCCTATTTTCATGTCCATTAAGCTGATACTGTATAGGTTTGATGATAGTGTCTTGTTCTCAGTGATTTTCTTCACACAGTAAAATAGTGCCCAATGGGACAATAAAGTCTCCTTGCTCCATAGAAGGCCTGCATTTTACATGTATATATGAGAAAAAGCTGGTTTCTATTAGTCTATGTGTTAAGATGTGGTTAGTGAAAAATTGCCTTCCAAAATTCAGTTAATGTAGAAAATTAAGTATTTTTTTAAAATTTTCAGACTGCTTATTATAGAATGAAATTGACCCTTGTCTTATCTCAGCCACTTTACCCCCACTCTGGACATTTTATTATAAATACAGTTCTGCTTTCAGACCATCATGTTTTTGGAAAAGAAAATTGTGTAAGGTGAAAGTGATTACATTCAACACATTTAAGGCAAATCATCTGAAAGTTAAAAAGAAGTAAAGACAATCTGAATTCCTACCATATTACTGTATTTTCTGAAATTTGAGGTGCACTCACATTTTTTGCGTGCTCCCTTTGCTGAAGTGGAATAATATCTTACAGTGGATATTTATACAGGTGGTCCCTGACTGATGATGGTTCAGTTTAATGATTTTTCAGTTTTACAGTGGTGTGAAAGTGATAGGCACTCAGTAGAAACTGTACTTCAAATTTTGAAGTTTGCTCTTTCCCTGGGCTAGCAATACCATGTTCTGTACAGTAATCTCTTTGGATGCTGGGCAGCACCAGCGAGCCACAGCTACCAATCAGCCATGCAATCACAAGGCTAAATGACTAATACTCAACAGTGTATTGCATTGCCAGAAGATTTTTGCCCAACTGTAGGATAAGGTGAGTGTTTGAACATGCTTAAGGTAGGCTTGGCTAAGCTATGATGTTTGGTAGGTTAGGTGTATTAAATGCATTTTCAACATCTGGTATTTTCAACTTACAATGGGTTTATTGGGATGTAACCCCATTGTAAGTGGAGGAGCATCTGTATTTCATGAGGGAGTGTTCCTTTTCTCCCCAGCTCCCCCAAAGTCTGTCATCATCTTAAAATTAGTGATGTCTTAGAATGAAAGGAATAAAGAGTTTCAAGAATTAAACAGAGATGTAATTTTTCTAGATTTCCTCAGAGCCTGTAATTTCACATATTAAAGTTTAAAGATTAAGTTTTTTTTATTTTTGATTAACTGGCTGTGATACATATACTTAGTGTCACATACAAGAGTGATCATCCAACTCTACATTTCTTGAATAAGATGTAAGCAAAATTATTATCCATTATAACATTTAGAATTCCTTAATAACTGACAGTTTGTGACTCAGAATGGTAAGAAATAAAATATAAAATTCAATAATGTTTCCACTTGAAGGTAGGCCTCGGAAATTCCCTATATACCCTGGCAACTGTTGTGTAATGCATATGTGCATATACAAGCAATGTGTACAGGCTCTGTGCATTAGGCCATTCTTGCATTGCTATAAAGAAATAACTGAGCCTGGGTAATTTTATAAGGAAAAGAAATTTAATTGGCTCATGGTTGTGCAGGCTGTACAGGAAGCATAGCACCGGGCATCTACTCAGCTTCAGGAAGCTTACAATCATGGCGGAAGGTGAAGGGGGAGCAGGCATCTCACATGGTAAGAGTGGGAGCTCAGGAGACTACTGTACTTATCATTATAGTCTCATTATAAAGGATACAACTGAAGATCAACCAAATGGAAAAGACTTATAGAATAAGGTCTGGGAAGGTCCCAGATGGAGAGCGTCCAAATCCTCCTCCATGGAATCTGAGCACATCACCCTCCCAGGACATCATTGAGTTGTTCACCAAGCAGGAAGCTCTACTGAGTCTTGGTGTCCAGAGATTTTACTGGGGCCTTATCATATAGATATGATTGATTAAATCATTGGCCACAAGATTGAACTCGGTCTCTACCCGTCCCCTCCTCTCCCTGGAGGTTGGACTGGCTAAGAATTCCAACACTCTAATCACACAGTTGGTCTTTGTGGTGACCAACCCCCATCTTGAAGCTAGGGGCCACCATGGATCACCTCATTAGCATAACAATTCCTGTCATTCAAGAAATTCCAAGGGTTTTGAAGTTCTGCCCCAGGAACCGGGAACGAAGACTAGATCTGTGGTCTCCATTAGATTTTGTATAAGGTTCTCATTAGTGACTCTCTTACTTTTCTACTGGCTTCCTTATAGGCTACTGTAATCTTGCAGTATATCTTGCTGTCATCTCAACTTCAGCAAATTTAAAGTTATGCTTAGCGTCATGTCCCAAATTAGCTTCCCAAGTTCCCCATGATCAATAAAAACCACCTCGCTCCTGGGCATTAGAGCTCCAAATTTTAGATTAACCCTTGACTCTCTCTTATTATTAAGATTTTCTATAAATCTTGTCTGACTGCATTATTTAGATTACTTTCTAGCCTTTTTGAACATACTTCTGCTTATTAAGTGTTAAAAATCCCAAAGCAAACAAAGCAGTTAGAATCTGGGTCATGTTAAGCTCTATACACTTCTTTACTTGTGCTTTCTCCCAGAGATTCCAGTATGTCAAGAATTTCTGGACTAGATTATAGCTGAATTGCAAATACACATTTAGTCATCCTCAGCCCGTCTGAATCTAAGATCACCGGTAGTGTTTGAGGGAACTGCTCCCTGGGTCCTCAACAAACTGCCACTAGATATCTTGCAAAGCAGGTTTTTGCATTTAAACCTGGAGGGCGGCTGCATAGAATGGGAGTGGCAGGAAGACTTGGCAGATAGTAGGTGGTTGCAGGTTACAAACAAGCTATTCTCTTTTTTCCTTTTCTTTTTTTTTTCTTTGTTCATCTGTTCTATACATCCCTCAAAGCAGCATTTCCTGGGCTACTTCTTTAGTGTATCCATTCACTCATTTGAGCCTTTGTTTATTCATTTATCCAGTCTCGAGTACCTCTTCCAGGCCAGGTACTGTTCTAGCATCAGGATGGAGCAGTGTTTAACAAAACACGGCACCCATCCTCTGCAAAATCCCAGTCTAGAGGGTGAGGCAACAGATAAGTACACAGATATACAAGATAACTTTCGATTGTGATAAAGGCTATAGACACAATATTAGGCTAAGGTGGTAGAGAGTGATGGGAGGTGGTGTGTAGCTTAGGTCAGAAAGAAAAGACCTTTCTGAGGAGGCAGCATTTGATGTTAAGTCGAGTTCTGAAATCAGAGAAATTGGGCCAACATGTGTCCAGCTTGAGTTTGCTATTCACATCAGGAAAGCCTTCTGCCTTGAGAGCCCTGACATCCTTTCTGGGGGCCAGTGTGATAAAACCGCACCACCAAGTTACTACATCCTACCCTTGTATGGCCCCCAGAAGCTCTTTTGAGGACACTAAGGGGACCAGTGTCCCCAGAAGAGCCCCTGGGGGCCATGTGAGTTTCCTGCTGAAGCGACAGCTCAGGATTGAGTCTTTTTGATGCTGCTCCTTTACATTCCATGGCTCAGCCTCTCACTGCCTCCCTCTCCCTCTCCCTTCCCTTCCCTCTCTTCCTAACCAAACCTTCCTGTTCGTGTAGGGTGGCGAGTGAGTCTATTTTTATGGCACACAGGTCACAGGCAGCCTGGCTGCCCTCCATGAGGTCCTTCTGCCTTCAGGCCTCTTGGTGGGGAGGATACCTCTGGGGATTCATCCCCACCAGCACTGCAGTGACAGGGACCTGGGAAGAATGCTGGGGGCCAGGAGCACTCCGCAGGCATTTGCTGCTTTTTTATAGGCAGCCCCTAGGTGACTGAATGCCATATTATTAAGTCATGCAGGGGGAAAAGAATCACTTTTGGACTGAGACCAAATATGAGTATGTTCAGCACCAAAGGCAACTTGCTCAGAATATTTTATAAAGAAATATTTTTTTAAGTCTCAACTGTGGCTTAAAGATACACTTTTGTTGTAGTCCTTAATAGCAACTCATCTGAAATACAGGTATGTCCATTTCTAGTCAACTGCATTGATACATCAGAATAATGTGTTTAATCCAACTTAATTTAATCGATTACAAAATACTTGTATGCAAATCTTTTTGTCTAGAAGTTCCAAAAATTCCTTCTGACTTCCTGTTCTGGTCCTTCCACTCACCTTGTGCTCACCATTCCCCATGCCATACTGGGCCATCACTGTGTATGGCCTGGCAAGACTCTCTCTCCCTTCTTCCCCATCTCACGCATTACACTGAGAAATGGAAGTGGAGAGAAATAGAAATGTACACAGCATTCCCAGGGGCATATCCTAAGGATAAGCTGGGATTCCTTTCAGGTGTTTCTCCTTTGAGCTCCTGCCAAACTGATAGCTATACCCTGATGAATTCACACAGGAAGTTAGAAAGTCAACAGGAATTGCCTCCCAAGCCAGAACACTACCGTAGCTATACTACTAGGGTATCGCCTGCTCTATAAAGACTTCATTAACCACTCATCAGGAATAGCCTGCTCGTGAATAATGAAAAGTTGCCTGTGGAAAACATATTACACTCGAGAGAATCAATAGTATCAGTGCAAGAAAATAGAAATAAACAGCAATTCCCAACACTGCTCTATCCACAGGGTCTTAAGGCTCCAGGTAGAGCCCCCCACTGGTGCTCCAGGTTCATTCGCTCCTGGGGCTCTTGGTTCCAATATTGGACACTTCTGGCTTTTAGAGAGTTCTTTCTTTGATTGGGCTGAAATTTCTCTCTATGCACTGGAAATAGCTGTGCGTCTGATGGGAGGCATGGCGAGTAAGAGGCTACAGAATCTTTCATGTATCACATCCCTAGATGGAACACATTGATTTCAGTGAAGATTTTTATATCAAGTTTTTTCAAATTCCCTCACCAACCTGCTTTTCCTCCTTCTGAGTTCTTTCTAATTTGTCTGTCTCTCAAATTGTGATGCTCCAACCCTCTTCTTTCAGTACCCTCTCACTTGCTTTCAACCTCCCTCTTCCCTTCGATCCTGATCCCTTTTGGCTCCTTTTCCTCTGATGGGAATACTGGAATGGTATCCACTAGGTGATAGCCCCACCTGAGAAGTTTAGCTGTATGGTACTCCTGTTATGTATTCCTAAAGACACTGATGGTGCATGTATGGATCTGAATCTATATATTTGATGGGGTTGGTAATTCCTGTGTATTTTTCTCTATACTTGCAAACCCAGGAAGGGCAGGCATAGGACTGTACTAGGAGCATCTGCCTTCCCAGACAGAACTCATCCAAATGTCCCAAGACAATAGTAATAACATTACATACTTATGTTGAGGACTTATTTGATAACAGCTACTGTCTTTTTGGGGGGGGGTGGTGGACAGAGTCTCGCGCTGTCGCCCAGGCTGGAGTGCAGTGGCATGATCTTGGCTCACTGCAACCTCCACCTCCCAGTTTCAAGAGATTCTCCTGCCTCAGCCTCCCGAGTAGCTGGGACTACAGGTGCCCACCATCATGCCTGGCTAATTTTTGTATTTTTAGTAGAGGCGGGGTCTCACCATGTTGGCCAGGCTAGTGTCGAACTCCAGATCTCAAATGATCCACCCACCTTGGCCTCCCAAAGTACTGGGATTACAGGCATAAGCCACCACATTTGGCCAACAGCCACTGTTTTAAAAGCATTACATAGGTTTCCTCATTTAATGTAGCCTTCACAAACTTACAAAGTAGACAGGAAGCTATGGCTCAGAATGGTTCCATAACTGACCCAAGGCTGTGCAGCTAGTGTGGTGGACCCAGGATTAGAATCCACCTCACAGCCGCCGTGACATCCTGCAGCCAGTATTTTGGTGTTTGTTATGGTGTTATCTTAGTCAGTTTGGGTGCTATAACAAAATGCCATAAACTGGGTGGCTTATAAACAACAGAAATTTATATCTCACAGTTCTGGAGGGTGGAAGTCCAAGGTCAAGGGACTAGCAGATTGAATGCCTGGTGAAGGGCCACTTCCTGGTTTGCAGATGGTGGCTTTTTGCTGTGCCCTCATACGATACAAGGGCAAACAAGCCCCCTCTTCTGTAAGGGCCCTAGTCTCATTCATGAGGACACAAATCCTCCTCCTCATGACCTAATCACCTCTTAATACCATCACATTGGGGATTAGGCTTCAACATAGGAATTTTGGGGGCACACAAATGTTCAGACCATAGCAGGTGTCTAATATAAATTATTTGTGGATTTACTCATAGTTAAAATAACCAAAACCTAACCTGTCTTCCAATTTTATCCATTTTGAGTATCTGAGGAATTTTAAGCAAAGACTCAAAATGTTTTTAAAGTCAATTTGTTAAGTGAAAATCTGTGGGTTTGGCTATATGAAGGTGTGTGCTTATATTCTTCATGCTTGCGCTCTTAGCGTGGTTTGCACTGTAATTATTATAAGCACATAAAATTGTATACATGTCTTTCCTACACAATGAGCTGTAACAGAATGGCTGCTTTTTGTGTTTTTAAATAAACTTTATTGAGGTACAATGTATGTACAATAAAATGTGTACACTTAACAGTTCGATGAGTATTGACAAATGTATAAATCCAGGTACCAGCACCCTAGTTGAGGTACAGAACATTTCCATCCATCCAGAAAGCTGCTAGAAGTAGAATCATGCGTACATAAGTGGACTATTTATATCTGACCTCTTTCACTCAGCCTGTTTTTGAGATTCATCTGTGTTGTTCTGTGTATCAACAGTACTTTTATTGTTATTGTTCAGTAGCATTTTATTACTGTATGAACATACCACAACTTGTGTATGCATTCACTCACTGATAGACATTCGAGTTGTTTCCACCTTTTGGCTATTTTAAATTAAGCTACTATGAATGTTCATAGACAAGTCTTTTGTGGATGTGTTTCCATCTCTTTTTTGCAAAATCCTGGGGACAGATTTGCTAAGTGATACGTTAAGTGCATCCTTAACTTTGTAAGAAACTGCCAAACATTTCCAAAGTGGATGTTTTATTTTATATCCCCACCAGTGGTACAGGAGAGTTTCAGTTGCTCCATATCCTTGCCAACACTTGGTATTGGTAGTTTTTTTTTTTTTTTTTTTTTTTTTTTTTTAAGTATCAAGTATGCACTGAAAGATACATCAACATTAATACAGAAGAAATGGAGTCAAATGATTTAATCAAAATAATATAATAATATAATTCTGGCCAAGTGTGGTGGCTCACGCCTGTAATCCCAGCACTTTGGGAGGCCGAGGTGGGCAGATCACGAGGTCAGGAGATTGAGACCATCCTGGCTAACACGATGAACCCCATCTCTACTAAAAATACAAAAAAAATTAGCCAAGTGAGGTGGCGGCGCCTGTAGTCCCAGCTGCTGAGGCAGGAGAATGGCATGAAACCGGGAGGCGGAGCTTGCAGTGAGCCAAGATAGCACCACTGCACTCCAGCCTGGGCAACAGAGTGAGACTGCATTTCTAAAAAATAAAAATAAAAATAATATAATTATACGTCTCAGGAAATTGGGAGCTGGAAACTTGGCAGGGGCTTCCACATTATGGAACAATTTCTATAGCTGCAATGAACTTAAGAAAAATACACTTAAACATTTATTAAGGTATGCTTTGCCTGGAAGGAGTCTGGCAAAAACAACAAATCTTAAACGTATACATTTGATAAAAGTGTTAATGATTTTTCCCAACGCTTCCCATTCACCTTCACCCTAGAGAGAGTTCTGACTTGGCTCATTTAATTTCTTCCCTTCCTCAGTCACTCAAAAGGGTGCTTTCATTTCTTGGTCACTTATTTGGACTTTTTTGGTGTCCAGGCAGTAGGAAAAGCAGTTTATTTGAGAGGTAAAAGTGTCATTCAGGCTAGAGCTTGCTGAGAATGTTCTAGAAAGAGTTATCAGAGTAGCTATAAGTATGAAAAAAGTAGACAGCAGAAAATTATTGTGGCAGACTATATACATTACCTTCTCATCATAAAAACAAAGCACTCATTGTTTTTCCTGAATTGCCTGGTGGTAGATGGGGCGTGTTCTTAACTAAGCACTGCTTTGACAACACAGAGAGATATGGTGCCGTCCTCTTTTCAACAGGAAATGTATATGTGCATATATTTGTATATATGTATTTTTCCTATATCAATTATTTATATATATTCATATTCACATCCTTATACATATCTATGTTTTATAACTTGAACCTATTTTTTCAACTTTATTGAGGTATAATTTATAAAAAATTATATAATTCAAGTTGTACAACATGATTTTTGATACATGTATACATTGTGAAATGATTATCACAAGGTAATTAACATATTCATCACCTCAGACAGTTACCTTTTGTGGGGGGAGGGCGGGTGTGCATGCGTGCCCATGCAGTGAGAATACTTAAGACCTCCTCTCTTAGCAAATTTCAGGCATATGATGCATTATTATTAACTACAGTTACTGTGCTGTACATCAGGTCTCTAGAACTGTTTTTGTTTTGTTTTGTTTTGTTTTTTGAGATAGAGTCACTGGAGTGTAGTGGCGTGATCTTATGATCTTGGCTTACTGCAACTTTCGCCTCCTGGGTTCAAGCAATTCTCCTGCCTCAGCCTCCCAAGTAGCTGGGATTACAGGCGTGCACCACCATACCCAGCTAATTTTTGTATTTTTAGTAGAGACGAGGTTTCACCATGTTGGTCAGGCTGGTCTTGAACTCCTGGTCTCAGGGGATCTGCCTGCCTCGGCCTGTCAAAGCGCTGGGATTACAGGTGTGAGCCACTGCGCCCCGCCAACTTACTCATTTTGTAAGTGAAACTCTGTATCCTTTGACCAACATCTCCCTATTTCCCCCACCCACAACTCCTGGCAACCACCATTCTCCTCTCTGTTTCTATGAGCTGGTTTTTGTTTTAGATTCTGTATATAAATGAGATTATTAGTAGTCTTTTTATTTTTAGCTGTTCTCGGTTCGGTATAATGGTATCTCTTTGTGGTTTTAAGTTGCATTTCTCTGATGACTAAAGATAGTGAGCATCTTTTCATGTTATTTTTGGTCATTTGTACATTTCGGGGTGTAGTGCCAATCTCTTTAGTTTATGGGCTGTGTGGTTGTGTGTTGTTTGTTCCATCGTTGAATAGTAACAGTTATTTATATTTTCTAAATTTAAGTGCTTTGCCAGACTCATTAATTACAAATATTTTCTCCTGGTTGATGGCTTGCCTTTTAATTTTCTCAACAATTAGTTCATGTTTTAAAAAGTTGTATTTAGCAAAATTTAACCAGGCATGGTGGCACGTACCTGTAGTCCCAGCTATTGGGGAGTTTGAGGGGGAGGATCAATTGAGCCGGGTGGCAGAGGTTGCAGTGAGCCATGATGGCATCACTCCTCTCCAGCCTGGGTGGAGACAGTGCAAGACCCTGTCTCAAAACAAAAAAATACTATTTAGTTGCCACGTGGCCTTTATTTCCAATTCTTCATTGCAACTTTATTGAAGTATAGTTGACCACAATACATTACATATGTTTAAGGTATACAATTTGATGAGTTTTGACATATATACACCATTGAACCATCATCACAATCAAGATAATGCACATTTCCTTCAGCTCCCCAGAAAACAGTTTCTTTTGAAGAGCAAAAGTTTTTAATTTTGATGAAGTCCAATTTATCAAACTTTTCTTTTATGGCAAGTGATTTTATGTTATTTTGGGAAATCTGTGAAAATCTTTGCCTCAAAGAGCAAAATTTGTCTCCTATAATTGTACTTATATTTTCTTATACTTTTTTCTAAATAATTGTAACTATAGTGTACATTTTCCCCTTTAGCCACTTATTATTTGAAAAGTTTTAAAACATTTTCTAAATAGCTCTTTTAACCAAAATTTTAAATTAGTTTTAATTTTTTTGTTATGATGAAATAATGTGTACTTTTAATTATATTTTTCTTTTTTTATGTATTATA
Organism: Rhinopithecus bieti; assembly: GCF_001698545.2. Classification (NCBI taxonomy): domain Eukaryota; kingdom Metazoa; phylum Chordata; class Mammalia; order Primates; family Cercopithecidae; genus Rhinopithecus; species Rhinopithecus bieti. The sequence continues at coordinate 2,446,529 of NW_016806990.1, read as the reverse complement.
TATTCGATCTGTATTTTTTGATGAATTGAGCTGTCAAGGCTAATATAGGGATGTTGAAGTGTCTCTCTTTCTCCCTTTTATCCCATTACCCTGTGTTGTGATTTCCATTGCTGTGGTTCTTTCTAATTTGTTCTTGAGGTCTCCACCTTGAGAGTGGACAAAACCTGGCCGGGCGCGGTGGCTCACGCCTGTAATCCCAGCACTTTAGGAGGCCGAGGCGGGCGGATCACAAGGTCGGGAGATCGAGACCATCCTGGCTAATATGTTGAAAACCCGTCTCTACTAAAAACACAAAAAATTAGCCGGGCGTGGTGGCGGCGCCTGTAGTCCCAGCTACTCGGAGGCTGAGGCAGGAGAAGGGCGGGAACCCGGGAGGCGGAGCTTGCAGTGAGCCGAGATCGCGCCCCTGCACTCCAGCCTGGGCGACAGAGCGAGACTGCGGCACACACACACACACACACACACACACACACACACACACACAGTGGCCAAAAACCAAGAAGCCACTCTCTGGGAGAGCCCTGACGGGGTGGGGTGGCAGAGCTAGGTTCACATGTGTCCATCAAGTGAGACAAAAAGGAGGGTATGAAACCAAAATGACTGAAACAGAAGAAATGTACAACTTACAGATCCCGGAAAGGTCAGAGTTGCCAACAGGAGGCTAAGGAGAAGTCCAGGGGTGTCAGGGAGCTCAACCAGGGAGAGGGAGTGGGGAGTAAGGGAGAGAGGGGAGAGCGAAAGAGAGAGGACCTCTGGGATTACGCCTTTATTAAGATCCGTGGACATCATCCCTTAGGGTTTCCCATGGGGTTGCGGATTGGCTAATTTAAAAAAACGCGGTTGGGCACGGCGACTCATGCCTCTAATCCCAGCACTTTGCGAGATCGAGGCTGGTGGATCACTTGAGGTCAGGAGTTTGAGATCAGCCTGGCTAAGAAAGCGAAACCCCGTCTCTACTAAAAATACAAAAAAATTATAAAAAAAAAAAAAAAAAAAAAAATAGCAGTGCCTGGTGGTGCACGCCTGTAATCCCAGCTACTTGGGAGGCTGAGGCAGGTGAATTGCTTGAACCTGGGAGGCGGAAGTTTCAGTGAGTCGAGATTGCAGCACTGCACTCCAGCCTGGGTGACAGAGCGAGACTCAAAAAACAAATTAGTTAATTAAATTTAAAAATGTGCAAAAGGGGGAACTTACATAACTTTGGTGTTGATCATTAGGTTTTACTGTGGTCAGCAGCTGTGGGGTGAAGAACAGGCAGGCTGTATCACAAACAACCACACAGGGAGGGAACATTTTAACTAGACCAAAGGTGACAGGGTACAGCCGGGTTTCAATAACTTACGGCAGGCCCAAAATGGATGCCAAAGCAGCAACTACACTAGATAAATATATGCTGCCCTGTTTTATTTTGTTTTTAACACTCAGCACTGCCTAATCTTATAATCTTGTATGTAGATCTTGTACTTATTTATTTATTGTACATTAACTGTCTCCCTCACTAGATTGTAAACCCCATGGGAACAAGGGCATTCTCTGGAACATTCCCACTGCTGGGAACATTTTTTGGCACATAGTAGGTACTCACTGTTGAATGAAATGAAAGTTTAGTTCACAGCCTGTGAGCAATGGAGAGACCCATCCTAGTTCTTAAAGAGGATTAGAACTTTGTGGTTTTTCTCCCATAAAATGTCTCAAATCTGTATTGTGAATATTAAAATGAAGTTAATAAGCTTTCTCTTCAAAGACAACTTTTACAATTGTTTTATGAACCTAGTTATAGTCTACATTAATTATGCCCAGGTGTACATTCTTAATCCCTTTCATTCCTGGACTTGTATTTTAAGATCTCTGTTGAATTCAGCATTCAACTTTATATATTATCTAACCCCAAAGATCATTTTCCTTCCCGTAACACTAGAAAACATAATCACAGGAAATTCCGAAGAATTTCAGTTCCTAAAGTGGGAGATTGTAAGAGCTGAAAGGAAAATGAGCTATAATAAGCCACAGAAGGTGAGAATCTATGGAAGTTTGGGTTGTCAGTTGATCTCTTCAGCATATGAAGCTCTTCTTCGTGTCATCATTTTATATACTTGGTGCTAAAATGACTCTCGTGGAGTAACGAAATCAAATCTGTATTTAATACAAGAAAACTTTCCAACTTCCCCTGCCATTCTCATGTTTAAGAACCATTTATCTTAATTTTTTTTTTCTTTTTTGAGACAATGTCTGTCTCCGTCACTTAGGATGGAGTGCAGTGGTGCGATCTCGGCTCACTGCATCCTCCGCCTCCCAGGCTCAAGTGATTCTCCTGCCTCAGCCTCCCAAGTAGCTGGGATTACAGGCGCCTGCCACCATGCCCAGCTAATTTTTGTATTTTTAATAAAGACAAGGTTGCGCCATGTTGGCCAGGGTGGTCTTGAACTCTGCCCACCTTGGCCTCCCAAAGTGCTGGGATTACAGGCATAAGCCACCAGGCTCAACTCATTTTTCTTATATTGAATATTGACAGTGAAACAAAAAACAACCACTTTTCCTCTCATGGCCCTACTTGCAGGGCTGGAATCTGTGACACTACTGTGCGTCCCTTATTAACGTCTTAGTGGCAAGTACACTGAGGTGTGACCTGATGGCCCATTCTGTGTAACTATCTCTACTCTCTCCAGGAACTGAGCCATACCCATATACATAAGAGATCCAATACCAGATGTCAAAAAGTCAATGTTTATTTAGGAAAGGAAATATGTCGTTGCGTGATTAACTCCTAAAAGCAATAGTTAAACTTTTGAATCATTGGAATTTATTTTAAAGCACCACGTTTCTTCTTTGCTTTGTAGTCGGGATTATTTACTGGACACTTGGGTTTTCAATAAGAAAACCACATGGGCACTGTGAACACCAAGAGCTTCCTTTCTATGACTAGTCTGTAAAATTAGCCTGGGAAATTAAGGAGTTAATAACTTCCTGCTCTGAGAGGAGCTTTTGAGCCTTTCTGGGGACCTACGGGGTAGATTCCACTCAGGTGTGAACTCCTGAAGGCAGGAGAAGCCTGTGCACATGGAAGGATGCTAAAATCTACAACTACATGGTGGTGAATGGTGTAGGCTGCTTATAGGGAATGTTTCACTCAAGGAACATATGATCCCCAAAACCACTGTCATTTAAAAAAGAGAGGCCAAGCGTGGTGGTTCATGCCTATAATCCTAGCACTTTGAGGCAGGTGGATCATCTAAGGTCAGGAGTTCAAGACCAGCCTGACCAATGTGGCGAAACCCCACCTCTACTAAAAATACAAAAATTAGCCGGGCATGGTGGCGGACGCCTGTAATCCCAGCTACTCAGGAGGGTGAGGCAGGAGAATCGCTTGAACCCAGGGGGCGGAGGTTGCAGTGAGCTGAGATCGCGCCATTGCACTCCAGCCTGAGTGACAGAGCGAAACTCCATCTCAAAAAAATAATAAATAAATAAAATTAAAAAATAAAAAGGAGAGTAAAAGGTGGCCCCATCTTTCTATTGTGGGCAAGTTGCAGGACATCTCATTGACCTGACACATAGTAGTCCTCAGTCACTGAGGCTGACAGGCACTGGTGAGCTTGCTTGGCTGGTTCAGTTGGTTACAGACTAAGAATACCCTGTCTGGTTCCTTTCAGGTCAGTTCTCGTGGTTCAGGGGAAACACTCAAACCCATGGTCACAAGCATTACCTTTGGCCAATTCACTCAAACCCAAAGCACTTAAACTTCTATTATACAATTATATTCTTGGTTCCATAGAAGAAGACAATGGTAAACAGCCCATAGAAGCCACTTTCTAAATACTATCCTTTCCTCCCCCTCCAGTCTTATTGAGATATGATTGAAAAATAGAAGATTAAAGTGTAAAACATGGTGTTTTGATGTATAACATATCTTATGTAATGATTGCCACAAACAAGCTAGTTAACATACCCATCACCTGAGATAGTTATTCTTTGTATGTGTGGTGAAAACACTTTAGGTCAATCCCTTAGTGAATTTCAACTACACAGTGCAGTATTATTGAGTGTGGTCACCATGCTGCACACTAGAGCTCTAGGACTTACTCATAACTGAAAGTTCGTACGCTTCCATCAACTTCTCCCCATTTACTCTGCCCTCCTCCAGCCCCTGGAAATGACCTTTCTCTGTTTTCCTAAGTTTGACTTTTTTTTAAGATTCCACATGAAAGTGATATCTTGCAATATTTGTCTTTCTGTGTCTGGCTTATTTCACTCGGTATATCATCCTCCAACTTTATCCACGTTATTATAAATGGCAGGATTCTTTCCTTTTTTAAGGCTGAATAATATTCCATTATACAGTCTATCCTCTTGGTTTGTCCAAGTTACACGTTTTTTTTCTAGAGAGAAGTGTTTCTTAATGTAGATGAGGGTATTTTAATTGTTACGTAGTAGGAAAATTAGATTGTCTGAAACGTATTTAAGGCTTTGTTAACATATTCATTTGATCAATATAGAGTATTTGTTTGGGACCAAGTTCTAAGAATATAAAAGCCAATAAGAAATAATTCTGGCCCTCAAAAAATTTACAATGTGATTAATATGCAGTTTAGTTTGCTCAGAAGATACAGACTTTTTTGAGAGGAAAACAGTAATCTGATGCCACATGAAATTCGAATATTCTCACACAATTCCACAAGTAAGTTTTTTATTTTTTCCTTCTTAAAAATATTAAACTTATTTATCTTGCCTTTGCAAGATAAACAGTAAATATCTATTCCAAAACTTTATTTCTAATAAACATTATAATTTATATATATTATATATCACTGTGTGTATATATATATGTACACACACACACACACACTGATATATATAAATTATGTCCAAGTACTTTTTTTTTTTTTGAGATGGAATCTCGCTCTGTCACCCAGGCTGGAGTGCTGTGGCGTGATCTCGGCTCACTGCAACCTCCATCTACCTTGGGCTCAAGCAATTCTCCTGCCTCAGCCTCCTAAGTAGCTGGCACTAAAGGTGTGTGCCACCACACCTGGCTAATTTTTTGTATTTTCAGTAGAGACAGGTTTTCACCGTGTTGTCCAGGCTGGTCTCGAATCCCTGACCTCAGGTGATCTGCCCATCTCAGCCTCCCAACGTGCTGGGATTACAGGCGTGAACCACCATGCCCAGCCTCCAAGATTATTTTCATAGGATCGATGATTAGAAAGAGTTCTGAACACCAGGACTTGGGCAATTTTTAGTCTATTAATAGGTATTGCAAGAGATATTCTTCTTGCATTCAGTGTTTATATGTCCACAAGAAAATGGATTTAATGATTGTCTGGTATTTTTCAGTAGTGTAAACAATCAGTTAATTTAGTACACAGAGTGAATGACATCACTCATGGGCTGCCTCTGCAGCAGCCACAGATTCTGAGTTGCTGGGAACTCATCTGACTGGCAAAATTGTGGAATGCTTTATTGGACTCATGATACCTACTTAAAACACTCGGGGAGGCTATGCAGTTGCCTTTTTTTCAGCTCAAAGGAATAATTCTATTAAGTTTTTATAGGCTTAAATGCCTAATGAACGTTTTTATAGTTTCAAACCCACACCGCAACATTTTTCTACATAGGCCCCTTCCTTCACCATGACATCCAAGCTCTGAGACACGTGGCTAAGGAATTATCAAGAAAGATTAGGAGGAGAAGTAAGTCTAGCTGGCAGTGTGGGGATATCCGAATGTGGAGGTCACATCTTGGGACCTTATGCCTTTGTGGGCTGTGGGCATCTTGAGACACACAGTATCCACTACCATCTCTGGAAAAGTCCCCAGAAGGTTCTGGATACTCTCAACATTGGCACCAAAGAGAGTGTGTAGATCCTCTACGTGTCCTTGCTGTCCAGCAACAATGGGTAAAATACCAAGATCACATGCAGTGTTCATATCAAGCAGTGAGGACATTAATGAGGTTAATTCTAGGGCCAGGCATGGTGACTTATGCCTGTAATCCCAACACTTTGGGCGGTTGAGACACAGGATTGCACGAGCCCAGGAGTTTGAGGTTACAGTGAGTTATGATTGCACCACTCCACTCCAACCTGGGCGATGCAGCAAGACCCCATCTCTTTAAAAAAAAAAAAAGTAAAAATAAAAAACTAAAGAGGTCAACTCTAATATTCCCTTAACTCAAAAGAAGTTCATCTTTTAAGACCAAGGAAAATGAGTCTTGGGTAAATATGGAAGAACTGTAAAAATTCTGTCTAGAGAGACAAAAGGAAGAACAGGAAGAATACTGGTCCAGGCAGATTTGACCTCAAGCCTCTGTATGACTCACGATTTCCAGTTCTCTCATAATTTGGATTGATTGATTGGTTGGTTGGTTGGTTGATTTAGACAGGGGCTTGCTTTATCACCCAGGCTGGAGTACAGTGGTACCATCATGGTCTCAACTGCCTGGGCTCAAATAATCCTCCTACCTCAGCCTCCCAAGCAGCTAGGGCCACAAATGTGCGCCACCATGCCCAGCTAATTTTTTATTATTTGTAGAGATGAGATCTCACCATGTTGCCCAGGCTGGTCTCGAACTCCTGGGCTCAAAGGATCCTCCCGCCTCAGCCTCCCAAAGTGCTGGGATTACAGGTGCGAGCCATAGCACCTGGTCTCATGATTTGGATTTTATTCTGAAATATGCTACTATATTTATGACTTTGTTTTGTCCCTTTGAGAAAATGATATAGTGTAATTGGAAACTTTAAAAGATTGCTTTCACAAAAATACCAAGAACTCAGGTAAAATAAAAAAAAAAATAAAAAAAAAAATTAAAAAAAAAATTAAAAAAAAAAAAACTAAGTATGGTTGGAGTGCTCTTTCCCTAGCTTTAATAACAATTAGGACTCCTATGGCTTCTTCAAAAAAGGGAATTAACTGGTAGTATGACTGCGTAACAGTAGTTCCTTCGTCTTTACAGAATCGAGGCTGTAATGAAAAAAGGTAAATACATCTGCACATGGTGAACTTATCTAAATTGAAATAATCATATTACCTCTGTTAGTTAAGAAGGTGGGAAAGGAGTTGCGTATTTGCTTTGGTCTGCCTTGAATGCAGGTCTGAGAGTCTCATTTTTGTTCCCAATCATATGTACTCACGAGTCATTATATAATGGGCTTCCTGAATTCATATGGTACCCTACACATTTAAAAAAAGCCAATTAGAGTCAGCAGGAATATTTTCCTTAGGTAACAATATTTTTAAGGACTAAAAAAACTAGTGCCCAATGGTATTGGCATTCAATAAATGTCCTTTGACTGTGGTTTTAAAAAGCCTGTGGCTTAAAAATGATTTTTTTTTTTTGCTTGAGGCAAAAAAATTGTGAATTAATTGAAGTAGGACACTTTTCCATCGGCTTTAGCTGATGGGCCCAAGGGAATATAATTCTTTGTAAAAATATTTACGGGACATTGATTATAAATATTGATTGGCTTTTCAATAGGTTTTTCATTCAAATGAAATCCAATTGTTTACTCTACATGATTTGTACTTCCCTAATTGTAATATGGTTGGAACACTATAATATAAAGAAAGTTGTTATGATGATAAAATAAGATAAACTTATTTCTCCACAACTTTTAAAAAAAAAAAGTGCTATTCCATTAAATGAACTATTGACCTGGACTATGACCTGGGTGGTGTGAACTATCAACATGTAATATAGATTAAGTGATTATATTTAATACTTAATAATATTTAGTAGTCCTAAACTTATTGTTGTTTATAGCATAAATATACCCCTCTATATAATACTGAAAACAATATTTTATTTATATGTATTCAGCAAGAACATTTGTCAATCACGTATCAAACACTTACTATATGCTACAAGTCCTTACAAAGAATTGTTTTCTGTTAAAGGATGATAGTAACTGGGAAAAAAGTCTTCCTTGTGCTCTTTTCAGTGGCAATCAAGCATTCAACTTTAAAAAGGCAGTTAAAGTTGCTTTAGTTATTTATAATGCTTCCATGTTTAAAGACATCTTTACTAGGCAGAGCGCAGTGACTCACGCCTGTAATCCCAGCACTTCGGGAGGCTGAAGTGGGAGGATTACTTGAGTCCGAGAGTTCCAGACCAGTCATGGGCAACATGGCAAAACCCCATCTCTACAGAAAATTTTAAAATCAGCCCAGCGTAGTGGCACATGCCTGGAATCTCAGCTACTTGGGAGGCTGAGGTGGGAGGATTGATTGAGCCTGAGAGTTGGAGGTTGCAGTGAGTCACTATTGCGCCACTGTACTCCATTCTGGGAGACCCTGTCTCAAAAAAAAAAAAAAATCTTTACTAACAGTTTTCAAGATACATGGAAAAGGTAGATACAGGTTTTCCAAATTCTTATCATTGTTTACTAATATTTTTGGTGTTTGCCTTTCTTTCAGTTCCTTTAGGTTCCTATTGGGTGGCTGGAAGGGAGGAAATTTTATGCCTCTGAATATACCTAGTGCTGCTGCAAAGTGCCCCTGCCCGACAATTCTCCAGTCTCTGACGGATTTCCTTTCAGGGTCTCTCCCTAAAATATACCCATACTTGACTATATTATAACTAAGAGTTCCAAGAAACAGTTGGGTAATTGAAAGAAGATAGAATTTTTAAATGGGGTTGGGTGAGCAACTTCCTGAAACCTGACTCTCCCTTGTGCATAGCCCTCCTTTGTGGCACATTCAGGTCCCATGTAAGGGCAGATGGGGTGGGCCACCTGCCTGCCCCTCACTGCTGTTTTTTTAACAAGGAATAGGACAAGTAGTAAACTAGAAGCAGCTTTTCCACCCTCATGCAAGAGCCTTTTTCCCCTTGAAATGGAAGCAATGCCACCTTTGTCTTTAATTCACAAATCTTTATGGAGAGTGGCAGAATTGTGTTAGCCTTGGGGAAACAAAAATGAAGGGCCGGATGTGGTGGTTCATGCCTGTAATCCAGAGCTTTGGGAAGCTGAGGCGGGAGGACCTCTTGAGCCCAGGAGTTCAAGACTAGCCTGGGCAACATCACTATGTGAGACCCCTGTCTCTACAAAAAATTTAAAAAATGGAGAAAACATAATCTATGCTATTTCTGAGCTTCTGCTGTCAGGAGGGAGATAGACAATCAACAGGTGACAATGAAATAAATAGTCTCCCAGTGGTGTGAAGAGATAGCAGAAAAATGTCTGCCTGACAGTGAGGCCAGAAGATCAGGGACTATTCCTGGAGGAAGTCAACAACTGAGTCCCACGGAAGGAGCTGGCCATACCAGAAAGGGGTATTGTAGACAGACAGCAGCCTGCAAAAAGAACTGGAAATGAGAGAAAACCCGTCCTGGCTCAGAGAACCTGGAGGACTTCATTATCTTGGGAGTGACAATGTGTGGCTGGGAGTGGGAAGAGCCAAAAGAGGCAGAGGTTGGAGACTGGGAATTTGGGTTTTATTCTGGAGCAGTTGGGCCTTGATCAATTTTTAGCAATGCTGTGATGGTATGAAATTGGAATCAGAATTTAAAGGATTGGCAGTAGATAAGACTGAATGGTGGGAAATCAGTTAGGGGAAGGATATAGCTGGAAAGTCAGGCAAGGGAAGCTGAAGGCCCCCAACCAAGGCCACGGATGCAGAGGATGGAGAGGAGAGAAGGAGCTCTGAGAATTAGTGAGGAGTTGGATGGATGGGCTCAGAGCTGACTGGACAAAACATCGTACCCTTCAGCTGTGGAACTAGGGACTCTCCAAGTCAGAGCGTCCACTCTCAGCTCCATCACTCAAGCCTCCCACACAACTTTCCTCTATCCTTTTGCTTCTCACTTGCCTTTTTCCTTTTCCTTCTTTCCCATCTTCTGGAGTAAGGCTAAGTTATTTATTCAAAGTGGCTTTCAATCTAGAAACTTCAGAATACTGCTTAGCCCCTTCCTTTCCCTCAACCTCACCTGGTCACTGTCATTTATTGATGTCACTTGGGAGTTTCCCAAATCTGGCTCCTTTCTGTCAAACCACTCCTGCTGTTCTGACCAGGCCTCAGTTTACCTCTTCAGACTTCCCTTCTTTCTACCATCTGCCATTGAAATCCTTGTTAGCCCTGCTTAGTGCTAAGAATGATCAGAGATAGCAGAAAGTGAAACCCATTCCTATTTAAAGATGGGACTTAAGCAAAGAACTAACAATGTTTGGGAATATTTTAAAAAAATAATTTTCCCCATCATTTCTAGTTGAATAAGAGTTGGTCCAGTAATAGGATTATAACAATGTTTTCTAGAACACACCAAATTATATACAGTAGTGCTTTCTTGTAAAATTCCCAGTGAGGCTGGGCACGGTGGCTCATGCCTGTAATCCCAGCACTTTGGGAGTCCGAGGTGGGTGGATCACCTGAGGTCAGGAGTTTGAGAGCAGCCTGGCCAACATGGCGAAACCCCGTCTCCACTGAAAATACAAAAATTAGCCGGGCATGGTGCTGTGTGCCTGTGATCCCAGCTACGAGGGGACTGGGGCAGGAGGATCGTTTGAACCTGGGACGTAGAGGTTGCAGTTAGCTGAGCTCGCACCACTGCACTCCAGCCTGGCGACAGAGTGAGACTCTGTCTCAAAACAAAATAAAAAAATAAAATTGCCAATGAAAAAGCTACTTGTCCTTTTCTGTCCTCATCTCCCCAAGAAAAGCTAAAATATTTTAATGAGGAATAAAAGATTTTTTAAAAGTCACCCCTATTGTATAAGAAAGTGATTATCCATTCTAAAAAAAGCAAAATGATTGCAAGGGATTACTTTTGATGATGACAAATAGCTTCTTCAAATACTCTGTACCATTGCACTTATTCTAAAATATAGATAATTAAAATGAGAAACCACTTCCCAAGTATACTATGGCTAATACTACTCTTTCTTTGCTTTTGTGTAGGTAGGACAGGTTATTTAAGAGCTCTTGCCAAATAATGTGTTCTATTTAGGGCAGCCACTGATACCAGATTCACTTAATAAGTACTAATCTCTTTTTAACAGACTGTATGTGATACCAGATTAATAAAATAAGCTCTCATCTCTCATGATTACCCTTTGTTCCTGGGAACTTTCTCTACTTGCCTCAAGGATGTTATATTTGAAGATGTTTATGCTTCAGAATGTTTAGAAAACTTCTTTCCTGAATGGGAAAGCCTTTTCTATATTGCCAAGCAGATGTGTTTCTGGAATGGGAAAGCACAGACTATAAGCCATGGAAGCTTATGTAGCTTATCCATAGCAGAAGAATAAGAGTGCCTCCTCCTTCCTCTTAGAATTCAGTTTAAAGACAAACAGACAATATGTGAAGGTATCTGCATTCTTTGTTGAAAGTCATAATACAAATATGATCCTGAGAAAGGTGACTTTGGAGAACCAAAATTGGTGAACTTCACACATTGGTGAGAATGCAAAGGTGACTTTAGCACTAATGGACTGTCCAGTTAAGGGGTGACTGTGGGATAGGATGGGATATTATTGAAATCTGGCAAATTTCTGTTGGTGAAGTGTTTCAGAACTCCCAGGAATTTGTGAAGTTGCCAGGCTAAATTGGGAAAGGGGTGGGGGAAGCAGGGAGGTCCCTAGCACACCTGTATAACTTGGCCTACGTTGATCTGAGGAGACCCCCTTTGTATTAGCCCGTTTTTATGTGCTGATAAAGACATACCTGAGACTGGACAATTTACAAAAGAAAGAGGTTTAATTGAACTCACAGTTCCACGTGGCTGGGGAGGCCTCACAATCATGGTGGAAGGTCAGGAGGAGCAAAGTCACATCTTATGTGGATGGCAGCAGGCAAAGAGTGAGCTTGTGCAGAGAAACTCCTGTTTTTAAAACCATCAGATCTCATGAGACCCATTCACTATCACGAGAACAGCATGGGAAAAACCCACTCCCATGTTTCAATCATCTCCTACCGGCTCCCTCCCACAACGTGGGAATTATGGGAGCTACAGGATGAGATTTGGGTGGGGACACAGAGCCAAACCATATCACCCTTTTAGATGACAAGTTGTTTATACACCAGTGACCCCTAGCTATAGACATAGTATTGGGAATACACATAATAGCAGAATTTGGGTTGTGATGACAGAAAATGTAAAGAATGCTAAAGGTCAGAATATTTGGAAATAGAATATTTGGAAACAGAATATTTGGAAAAGTTCCTTCTTTTCCACTTGTTGGCACTATCACAGGAAGCAAGAATCTTGATGTGCTTAACTCTGATTTTTCTCATCTCTCAACACGGAGAATAATACAGCTTCCCTTATAGACCTCCAAGGAATACAGTGAGAAGAGGTCATGGGGGAAGATGGAGGTGAGGGTGCTTTGCGAGGGGACTTTAGAAAGATAAGGTGTTGCTCTGTGCCTTGGTGAGTGCCTGTGGAACAACCAGGAGGCCAAGGGATTCCTGTGGAAAGAAAATTGAGGTGAGAAGGGGGGCCATCTAAGAGGATTTTGCTCTATCTCCATTGGTGGAATTTTAAGTAATGAGCATGTTTTAATAGATTACTTGTAATTTTAAAATGAAAGTGTACAGAAATAAAATAGGATTTTTTTAAAAGGAATATTAAATCAATTATAGAAGTTTAATATAAAAGAAGTAACTCATTTTTTCTTCAACTGTAGTTCCACAATCCTTCATTATTCTGAAATCCAAAAAGCTTGGAAAGCAAAGATTTTTTTTCATGTTTTCAGCAAGCTTATTTGATCATAAAACATAATTTTCGCTAATGTGAGGCTAGTTTTATTTCTGTACTTACACTTTTGTAAATGTACACAGTGTCAACATGCTATGTAATATACAGGAACTAACTTTTGAAAAGCTGAAAATTCTGATGTATCAGATTTTATATAAGGAATGGTGCATACCTGAATATGTATATTAAGTTTATGAATAAAACACATGCTCTAGTAGTTTCATTCAGGGTAAATTTATGAGCCAGTAGATGTATTCAGGCTAAATCTATGAGCCTCAGATCTGGTAACATTTTTGAGAGCATAATTCAGTACAACGAACATTTACTGAGCAGGTTCTGCTATGGTTTGCACGTTTGTCTCCTCTGTTGAGATTACGTTGAAACTTAATCTCTAAGGTGGCAGTATTGAGAGGTGGGGCCTTTGAGAAGTGATTGGGTCATGAGGGCTCTGCCCTCATGAATGGATTAATCCATTCATGGATTAATGGATCAATGGGTTAATGGGCTAATTGGGTTGTCATGGGAGCGGTACTGATGGCTTTATAAGAGGAAGAGAGATGTAAGCTAGCACACTCAGCCCCCTGACCACATGATGACTTGTGTTGCCTCGGGATTCTGCAGAGAGTCCCCACCAGCAAGAAGGCCCTCACCAGATGCAGCCCCTTGATCTTAGACCTCTTAGCTTTTATAACTGTAAGAAATAAATTCCTTTTCTCTATAAATTACCCAGTTTCAGGTATTCTGTTGTAAGCAACAGAAAATGGACTATGTTTCTTTGTATGGCAATATAAAGACTAGCAAGTGATGATTGCTGCTCCCAAGGAATTTGCATTATAGTGGGGAACACACTTCTTTTTTAATTTAACACAAGGTAGATTGAGCTCACTGCTGTAACAGGATGATAATCAGATCACAAAGATGAGAGAGAGCCCAGGGCCGGGCCAGGAAGGTGACGGAATCCAGTCTGCAAGCAGCAAGGAGGGAGAGAAGATTGTTTAAAGGCTCAATATTTTCAGTCCTTTTTCTTTCTAAGTAGTACGTTGTATTGTTGACACGCTTGTGTTGTTGACACCTTTTCTGTGAGCACTAAGGGGTCCTATGGATTCAGCATTCCCCAAACCTTCCCCAGGGTGATGAGACACACTGAAGACGTAAAGACTCGGGGAACGGCGCTCAGTCATTCCAAACTATGGGGAGTAGTAGTTGATAGTCTTCCTTACCAGAGATGGCGCTGTGGCAGAGAAGACAGTGCAGGGGTTCAGAAATGCCGGTTGCCCCTAAAAGGGTAATGGTAAAGCCCCATTTTCGGGGGGTGGTTGATATTGAAATACATTGGTCTTAAAGCCACCAGTAGAGTTGTGATAGTGAAGACAGACACTGATGATTAAAATATAATTAAAACCAGTTTTTCCACTAACCCTATATTGGCCAGACCAAGTGCTGAGATTTAATAAATGAGGGACCAGAGAATTCTTTTTTTTTTTAAATCTCTTGGTGCCTTATTTATATCCAGGGTGGTTTATGGCTTTGGTGCTTCTATTATTGCCCTTTTTCCTTCCTTCCTTCCTTCCTTCCTTCCTTCCTTCCTTCCTTCCTTCCTTCCTTTCTTTCTTTCATTCTTTCTCTCTTTCTTTTTTTCTTTCTTCCTTCCTTCCTTCCTTCTTTCATTCTTTCTCTCTCTTCCTTTCTTCTCTCTCCTTTTCTTTCTCTCTCTCTTTCTTTCTTTTCTTTTTTTCTTTTTGTTTTCTGTGGAATCCACCTCTTTTTCTTTTATTTCCACTTTTATGATTACTAGAAAGTCATAGTTCCATAATATGGATATAATGGCATATCTGGAATGACTGTGACTCCAGAGTTGCAGGTAGAAACAGCTCCAGGTCATGTAAAGAAGGTGTGTGTCCTTTAATGGAAGATAATTTGAGCATTAAAAAAAATATATTTCCAGCCTTCCATCAAACACAGGAGAGCAGTTGCAGAATTAGCAGGCAGGAAACACTGTCTTTATGATCCATGACAACTTCAGTAGCTGTTTGACATGCATGAGCTCTGGTGGCCTAACTGAAAAGCCCTGGTGATTAGCAGTACAGCAGAGAAAATTGCAAAGGACTAACAGCACAATAGCATAGGCATTGGTTTAAATCTTAGCCTCTAGAGCCCCAAGTTGTGAAAGCTCTAATGGGAAAGGGCTCCAAACTCACATCATTCCACGCAGAGGGAGCTGTGGCTCATGGCTCTGGGGAAAGCTAATGGCTCCTTGTCATGACCATAATTTCATTGTAGTGGCAGTTGCCAAACCCGAAGAGAAAATGGAGAGGAGAATAACTTTTATGAAACGATTTCCTCTCAAACACACAAAACTCATCCACTTAGTTGGAGCTACATTCCTCCTAGGGGATGCCATCTTCTGGGCTGTCAAACCCAGAACATTTGTGGGTGGCAAGATGATGTCATCTGTGTTCAGCAGCTTGCAGTCATTTCCACTGTGCGCCCTGCGCAGAAGTTGAGATGATTGCCATAAATGGGATCTAAGCTTACAGATGAAAGCCTCACTTTTCATTGCCATTGAGTTCACAATACTCTTTAGCAGGATGACAATTGTGCTGTCGTCAACATTACATCATGCTATCTCCCTCGAAATGGCATCATTCAAGCGTGTGAGCACAGCTGTGAAAACAAAACAGATTTTGCTGTGAGCTTAGTACATCCTCAAGGCACATTCTAATTGGTTTGCTTGTTTCAAAGTAATATCAAAAGTATAATGTAAAAAGTGTTGCTGTTGCAAGTGAGTCAGAGAGAAGAAATTCAGGAGCTCTGGAGGCTCGAGAGATCAGGCGTGGGTGGCGCGGCTGGGCCTGTCAGTAGAGCCCCTGTCATGAGTCTTGTTCCTGCATGGAGGCCCAGCGTGAGCTTGGGTAGAAGTGCTCCTGAACAGCCCATGGAGAAACCGCCGGCCCGCCATGCAAATTCCCCTTAGTCCACAAGGCTGGGGGGCACTTATATCACTAGCTGATAACCATGGGGACCAAGTGAGTATTTCCCAATCTGAAGACAACATTTACTATAAACACTATCAAGATCTGCAAGGCTGAGCACCTTTGACAATGAATAATTCCACATCTGGAGAAACATCCCAACAAATAAATGTAACTACAGTATATGATAAGCAGACACTGTCAGCTCACAGTGCAATGCGGAAGAGGCTTCCTGATGTTGGAATAAGTGTCAGCTGACAAGATGTTTCCTAGATGAACAGGAAAGGCTGACATGACTGACTGTGGATTGAAATGTGAACCAAAGGAAGGTTTACTTCCTTTATTCTACAAATGGCAAAAACTGCTTCACTTACAGAAGATGCCTATTTTGTGGCCACCAGAAATGGCTTTACTATACTTGGTGTAAAAAGTGTATCACTTGGACCCCTGGGACACACACTGGAGAGTCACCGGCAGAGAGTTCTGAGCAGTTTGGGACTTCAGGATGTTGCCCTTCTGGACAGCGGGACTGTGCTGGAGCTCTCTTAGCTCCTCAGTCTTGTCTTGTGTTATATTTAAAAAGTGCAGAGAAGGAAAGAAAAAAAGGAAGTTCACCAGGACAGCAGAGAAAAGGTGCCTCTGTGCCACTGCACTCCAGCCTGGGGGACAGAGTGAGACTCCGTCTCAAACAAGCCAACAAACAAAATGGTGCCTCCTTCAGAGAGCTGTGTATCCCTAAGCAGAAGCCATCTAGTTGGAGCCAGCAATGATTCATTCCTGGGATTCGCGTCTCCTTCCAAAATGGAAGGATATTCGGAGGCTCAGTATCGCCAAGCGGGGGAAGATTTGGAGGTGGTTTACGTTGCTGGGGCTGCCATAACAAAGTACCCCAGACTGGGTGGCTCAAACACCAGGGTTGATTTCTCCTGAGGCCTCTCTCCTTGGCTTGTAGATGGCATCTTCTCCCCATGTCCCCAGGTGGTCTTCCCCGTGTGATTCTGTGTCCTAATCCCCTGCTTGTAAGGACACCAGTCATACTGGCTGAGGACCCACCTAATGGTCTCCCTTTAACTTAATTATCTCTGCAGAAAACCTGAGGTCTTGGGGGTTAGGACTTCTATGTTTGAATTTGGGAGGGGCACAACGTAGCTCATAGCAGAGAGCATCTTCAGAGTCCATGTCTCCCGCAGCTAAACTCAGGCACGCTCTCGGCCTCACTGGACAGGATTGCGTGGTGTGACTGGGAAGGACCACTAGAGAATCTCGGGCTGGGTGTGTGGCTCAGGCCTGTAATCCGGCAACTTTGGGAGGCTGAGAACAGCGGATCATTTGAGGTCAGGAGTTTGAGACCACCATGACCAACATGTTGAAACCTCGTCTCTACTAAAAATACAAAAATTAGCCCGGTGTGGTGGTGCGCACCTGTAATTCCAGCTACTCTGGAAGCTGAGGCAGAAGAATCTCTTGAACCTGGGAGGCGGAGGTTGCAGTGAGCCGGAATTGTGCCACTGCACTCCAGCCTGGGCGACAGAGTGAGACTCTGTCTCAAAAAAAAAAAAAAAAAAAAAAGAATATCAAGGATGACACCATTTGGGTTTGTCTTTAGAGCTCTACTGTAAAATTCCATCACTAGCTTTATTTGCATTTAAAAACCACTTATCGTCCTACACAAGGGACAAAGTTTAGAACTGCTATGGAAAAATTTTTTTCCTAGGGGAAGAGTTAATTTCTCCCTTCACTTCTGCCAACAGAAGTTTCCAGGGTGTAGGGCACTTTTTAAAGTCCTTATGAGGCCCTCATTATTGTGTCTATTTTGCAGACAAAAAACTTTGCCAGCAAGTCTTTGGCAGAGACAGCCCTGTAACTCAGAAATTCCAGACTCCTCCAGCCTCAGTGACACAGATGTGAGCTGCTACCACTGCCGACGAGTAGCTCTTTCTGGTGGGGGACCGTGGAGCTGCTCAGCTGCACACAGTGACACCGCACGCCTCCGAACCCCACCACTCTTCCTTTGATACAAAAGGACGGTTGCCGCTGTGGGTGTCAGGGTTTGGCTGAAGCAACAAACATCACATTTGTGTTTATGAAAAAATGCAGAGTTTTTTTAATTGAGCAGAAAAATTATACTTACATCACTGGGGTTTGTCCATCATGAAATGCATGTGGTGTATTTTATATTATGTCTGACCCACGTGTGTGAGGCTGTAGGTTCTTCTCTGTTTAAACACTGAGCGAGGAGGCACAACTGAGTAAATACTAGGTATCCAAGACCTAAGTTTTATGTTGGCCAAAAGGTTCTTGGCTTCACAGTTCTCCCATTATTAATAAGTCTGAAGACTTAAGATACTACATTGATTTTGTTACCTGAATGCAATCAGTTCTTCAAGTTTCTTAACCTTTTAGGTTTACACATATGGATTGAAAAGAGAGGATAAAGAAGACAACAAAGACATAGCCACACGAGATGAAATATGGAATAAAGGCTGGGCGCAGTGGCTCACACCTGTAATCCTAGGACTTTGGGAGACCGGTGGCGGATCATCTGAGGTCAGGAGTTCGAGACCAGCCTGGCCAACATGGTGGAAATCTGTCTCTACTAAAAATACAAAAATTAGCCCGCGGCGTGGTGTCATGCCACCTGGAATCACACCAGCACTTGGGAAACTGAGGCAGGAGAAATCACTTGAACCAAGGAGACAGGACGGCAGAGGTTCGCCAGTGCGAGCTAAGATTGTGCGCAGTTGGCAAGCTCCAGCCCTGGGGCGAGCAGAGAGGAACTCTGTCTCAAAAAGAAAAAAAAAAAAAAAAAAAAAAAAAAAAAAAAAAGAAAAAAGAAAAAGAAGAAGAGAAGAAAGAAAAAAGAATGTGAACTAAAATTCTCTAAAAAATGTTTTTTATTTCTATGGAGTTATTTAAACTGTCACTAAATATGGCCCAAGAGAGAGAAGAATAAAATATACTTGTTAAGTTTTAAAATATTTTCTAAGTTTTCATAAGGGGTTCTGTTTTAAGTAACTTTGAAATTAATTTTATTGTCTTTGGTACCAGAAATTTTGACTCAAACAGAGAAAGTTTGGGTATATGCATTCAGTGAAATAGATGTATTGAGTGATGCAGTATCCTTTGGAAGTTAAAAGGAATAAACCGATGCATCTTTAGACCATTGAATATTAAGCACTGAGAAACTTCTTTTTCAGAGACAGGTGTTAATTTACTCTGAATTAGTGTACATGTAATAAGTGGTAGGATATTTCTAAATCAGCTATTTATTAAATAAAATACAATAGGGACTGAGGAGTCTTTCACTGGTTAGTGAAGGTATTAAAGTTTGCTCAAATGTCTTAATTTAAAGCAAATAAATTTATAGATAGATTAATTGTGAAGGCAGTGTCCAATTTACAGTCCATATACTCTACAATGCAAAAAGTACACAAATTCTAAATTTTCAGGTTTAGAATGTGCCATTTGGAAGGATCATACAGTTTAAGAGAAAAGGAAGGGAAAACAAAAACTGCTGTAATCACTACACCTGAGATAATTGTGCTTTTTTATTTTCTATTTATTATTTTTTCATTTTGAAACAGAGTCTCGCTGTGTCACCCAGGCTGGAGTGCAGTGGCACAATCTTGCCTCACTGCAACCTCCACCCCTCTGGCTCAAGCAATTCTCCTGCCCCAGCCTCCCAAGTAGCTGGGATTACAGGTGCATGCCACCACGCCCAGCTAATTGTTTTGTATTTTTAGTAGAGATGGCGTTTCACCGTGTTGGCCAGACTGGTCTTGAACTCCTGACCTCAGGCAATCCACCTGCCTCGGCCTCCCAAAGTGCTGGGATTACAGGCGTCAGCGACTGCACCCGGTCTGTTCTTTCATTTGAAAAAGATGTTCTGGGTCTCTCAGGTAAAGATGTTTGGGCTGGGGACACAACTTATTTCTAAACACTAATTCCCCACTCAATTCTACATAAATAACCTAAGAAATGTAAATTTAGCAAAAGCCTGTACTTATACAGAAACCTAAGGAAGAAAATCATTAAAACAGCAGAAGTAAGTCCCACCTTGAGGGATGACACAGCCTCCTGGGAAGTGATGGGCAAAGTTCTGTTCCCTGTGAATCTCTAGGCTTGGAGGGTAGAGTTCTGGAGGAAAGAGTGGGCTGCGAGACTTTCCTGGGGCTATGGTCTGAATGTTTGTGTCCCTACCAAATTCAGATGTTGAAACCTAATCACCAATGTGCTGGTATTAGGAGGTGAGCCTTTGGGAGGTGGTGAGATCACGAGGGTGGAGTGCTTGTGAATGGGATTAGTGCCCTTATAATAGAGACCAGAGAGCTGCCGTCTCCTTTTCACTGTGTGAGGACGCAGTAAGAAGGCACCATCTGTGAAACAGCAAAAAGCTCTCCCTAGAAACGGAATCTTCCAGCACCTTGACCTTGGACTTCCCAGTGTCCAAACCTGTGAGCAGTAACTTTCTGTTGTTTCTAAGCCCCCCGGTCTGGTGGTATTGTTACAGCAGCCCGAATGAACTAAGATACCTGGAAAGCTCCAGGTGAAGGGAGTCTAGGTATGTGGACTGCCAGGATCCCTGTTTTGGGGGGTCAATGCAGGAACTCAGAGGTTCAGATGATTGCAATTAATGAAGAACTGTGGTTCTGTGGCTCTGGGGAGAGGATCTTATGCTTTTCCCAGTGTAAAGATGATCCTAATTGTGGTGATGAGCAGCCTAGTAAAATTGTGCTGGAGGCTGCAGAGCGAGGACCCCCATGCCGAACAAGAAGTTGCTGGTCCCGGTGGGAGCAGCATCCCTGGATGGGGGCTCACAGAAAGGCCAGTCTTTGTTGGCGCAGTGAAAGCTATATAGAAAAACGAGACTGAACAGGTAGATACATGTGTGCCAGATCGGAGGCCTGGTCACAGCAAGCCTGCTATCAGGCAGAGTGACTTCTCAGGCAGAGTGGCTTCTCTGTGAACAGAGGGGCAATGACACAGAGACAGAGTTCCCTGTGTGGCATAGCCTGTGGCTCAAATGCTGTCCGCTGTCCTCAAACAGATCGATGGATTAACGATAATCAGTAAGCAAGAACAAAATTAACATGGTGTCTAGGAAAAGATTCTTTATCATGACATCCCACCAGTAAGATTCAGAGATTCCAGACTCCTGGAATATTTTTGAAATATTTTGAAATCTATTTTGAAAATATTGTTGGCAAAAAATAAATTTCAGACAGCATCTGCTTTTTACTCTCAATGGCATTCAAGAAATATGATCTCCCTAAAGTAAGATGAACCATGAGAGGACATGTCAACAGAAGACTCAGCTGAGACGTAAGCAGAACCATAAAGGGAAGTAAGGGGGCACTGAGGAAGTGTTTCAGAGCTGTACAGATAACATTAAAGTTTCAAAATGCATCAGAACCAGTAGAGCAGAATCAACCCTGCCAAAAACTATTTCAGTCATACAGAAGAGAGCCCAGAAAAAAAAAAATATATCTGCCATAATGCAAAAAACTAATGCCAAAAAAAGGAGAAAAGAATATGGATGATTTCATGGCCATATGATGGAGATAAAACATGTGGACAATTGGTATTTATGAAGAAAACACCAGAACAAATGGAATAAAAAAATTCATAGTTAAAGACATATAAAAAGTCCTAGAAACCTAAATATTTCCATTAAAATAGCTCACTGGGTCCTGGACAAAATGAAGAGAGTTAAACACTGAACATATCCTGGTGAAAGTAGAAATTTATGTATAAATAAAGAACATCTTGAAAAAAGGTCATACACCAAAAAGAGAGAGAGAGAGAGACTGGAAAGGGAAATATAGATTGGTCTCAAAATTATAATATGGATGCTAAAATCAGTGAAGCAACCAACATTTGTAGAATTTTAAGGGAGAAACTTTGTGACCCAAAATTTCTTACATAGCCAAGCTGGTTTTCACCTTTCAGGAATGGAGAAACCTTTGCAAAGATTCAAGGGCTCATGAATAAACAATCCATGTATTCTTCATGGAGGGAAGAGCTCTCAGAGAAGTAGCCTCTTGCTGCTCAAACTATGGGCCACAGCTCAAGAGCATCTCATCACCTGGGACCTTGTTAGAAAAGCAGAAACTCAGGCTTCACCCCAGACCAATGAATCAGAACCTGCAAGCTATCAAGATCTCCATGTGATTTATATGCATATTAAAGTTCGAGAAGGACTGCTGTATTAAACCAAGTAATTAATCAAACTGTAAAACCCTCAAAACAGTGAAGTCATAGTTGAGGACTGTAGTGAACATTTAAATAACCATAGACTCAAATATTAATACATGTATATTGAAAGTCTACATATACATTTATATAATTTCAGGGCAATTCTTCTGGTGACTGTGGATTAACCCAACCTTCTTCACGTTTTGCTTATGGTTCTCAAGAATAACTGTAGAATGTGCTGAGAATGAAGTATTCTGAGATGGAGGGAACTGCCTGAATCAGCGTGGGCCTTGCTCCTGTCCCTCCTAGGGACTGTAACACCTTGAGTTATGGAGGAACTGCCCAGGACAGCCCAGGCTTTGTTCCTCTCTCCCTAGAAGCTGGATGTCTTGCAAAGCTTTAGCCTAGTGTGACATATTGCCCCTGAGATATATAATCCAGGGAAGGCTGCCTTTCAGGGTCCCTCAGCTGTGGTGCAAGGACAGCATGTACCTTCAAGACTCCATCTCTCCAAGCAGCTTTCTGAGCCTCGGGGGACCAGCTCACAAGGGAGCCCAGGCTTATTTGCCTCTTGCTGCCTATCTGCATATAACAGACTCACTTCATATAACTTGTTGCATGTGAACGTGTTCTGTCTCACTGGACTCAGGCAAGTTGGCAACCAGTGCACAGTGAACCTACTTCACAATAACATAAAATAGTAACTTGAAAATAAATGTTGTCCGAAATCTAACATAAACAGAGAGGAAGAAGGGGTAGGTGACAGGAAATAAAATGTGCCTATTGTGTCATCTAGTTCAAAGATATTCAATGGAAGTCTTAATCTTGGGATGTTGTATTCTTGGAATTGGTAGACATATATTCAGTGATGTTCTTGAAGCTTTTAAAGGTGAATGATGCCAAACTACAAATTAGCTATGTAAGAAACTATTTGAAAGGTAGAAAATTTATATAATATAAAAAATAAATAAAAAATGAAGAATGAATCAGAACACATTATTTGTGAAAACAAATGTAAGTGGGATAAACTCTCCCTATTCAAAGTAGGCAGATTTTTGTCACTGAAAATAGTTTTATAACTCATCTTTAATTTAAATAAAATAGAAAATACAAAGCAGAAACAAATGATAGCTCTCCTGAGCTGTCATTATACACAAAGAATCATTGTAAACGTTCTGATGATCATCTTTCCAAAACAGACCAATTAGTTTTTACAAATGACACCATACTATTCATACATTTTTAAAACCTACCCATTGAATATGATGTGCCTAGGTATGTATTTTGTTGTTGTTGTTATGTGTGTGTGTACGTGTTTACTTTACCATAAGCCTTTTTTTTTTTTTTTTTTT
>NW_016806990.1:2402309-2419964 GCF_001698545.2 Rhinopithecus bieti | reverse complement strand
TACCGGTTGTTTCTTTCCATGTTTAGTGCTTCCTTCAGGAGCTCTTGTAAGGCAGGCCTGGTGGTGACAAAAATCTCTCAGCATTTGCTTGTCTGTAAAGGATTTTATTTCTTCTTCACTTATGAAGCTTAGTTTGGCTAGATATGAAATTTTGGGTTGAAAATTCTTTTCTTTAAGAATGTTGAATATTGGCCCCCACTCTCTTCTGCCTTGTAGGGTTTCTGCTAGAGATCCACTGTTAGTCTGATGGGCTTCCCTTTGTGGGTAACTCAACCTTTCTGGCTGCCCTTGACACTTTTTCCTTCATTTCAACCTTGGTGAATCTGATGATTACGTGTCTTGGGGTTGCTCTTGTCGAGGAATATCTTTGTGGTGTTCTCTGTATTTCCTGAATTTGAATGTTGGCCTGCCTTGCTCAGTTGGGGAAGTTCTCCTAGATAATATCCTGAAGAGTGTTTTCTAACTTGGTTCTATTCTCCCCGTCACTTTCAGGTACACCAATCAAACATGGATTTGGCCTTTTCACGTCGTCCCATATTTCTTGGAGGCTTTGTTTGTTTCTTTTTACTCTTTTTTCTCTAACCTTGTCTTCTCACTTTATTTCATTAATTTTATCTTCAATCACTGATACCCTTTTTTCCACTTGATCAAATCGGCTATTGAATCTTGTCCATGCATCATGACATTCTCGTGCCATGGTTTTCAGCTTCAGGTCATTCAAGGTCTTCTCTACACTGTTTATTCCAGTTAGCCATTCATCTAATCTTTTTTCAAGGTTTTTAGCTTCCTTGCGATAGGTTCGAACATCCTCCTTTACCTCAGAGGAGTTTGTTATTACCGACCTTCTGAAGCCTACTTCTGTCAACTCGTCAAAGTCATTCTCTGTCCAGCGTTGTTCCATTGCTGGTGAGGAGCTGCGATCCTTTGAAGAAGAGGTGCTCTGATTTTTAGAATTTTCAGCTTTTCTCTTCTGGTTTCTCCCTATCTTTGTGGTTTTGTCTACCTTTGGTCTTTGATGTTGGTGACCTACAGATGGGATTTTGGTGTAGATGACCTTTTTGTTGATGTTGATGCTATTCCTTTCAGTTTGTTAGTTTTCCTTCTAACAGTCAGGTCCCTTAGCTGCAGGTCTGTTGGAGTTTGCTGGAGCTCCACTCCAGACCCTGTTTGCCTGGGTATCACCAGTGGAGGTTGCAGAACAGCAAATATTGCTGCCTGAACCTTCCTCTGGAAGCTTCGTCCCAGAGGGACAGCCACCTATATCAGGTATCTGTCGGCCCCTACTGGGAGGTGTCTCCCAGTTAGGCTACACAGGTGTCAGGGACCCACTTGAGGAGGCAGTCTGTCTGTTCTCAGAACTCAAACGCCATGCTGGGAGAACCACTGCTCTCTTCAGAGCTGTCAGACAGGGACATTTAAGTCTGCAGAAGTCGTCTGCTGCCTTTTGTTCAGCTATGCCCTGCCCACAGAAGTCAAGAGGCAGTAGGCCTTGTTGAGCTACGGTGGTCTCTGCCCAGTTCAAGCTTCCTGGCTGCTTTTCATTTGACTTTTTCTTACCTACTTTAGCCTCAGCAATGGCAGATGCCCCTCCCCCAGCCAGGCTGCTGCCTTGCAGTTCAATCTCAGACTGCTGCGCTAGCAGTGAGCAAGGCTCCCTGGGCGTGGGGCCCAGCGAGCCAGTTGCAGAATATAATCTCCTGGTGTGCCGTTTGCTAAGACCATTGGAAAAGCGCAGTATTTGGGTAGGAGTGTCCCGTTTTTCCAGGTAGTCTGTCACAGCTTCCCTTGGCTAGGAAAGGGACATCCCCTGACCCCTTGCGCTTCCCAGGTGAGGCAACACCCCGCCCTGCTTCAGCTCACCCTCCTTGGGCTGCACTCACTGTCCAACCAGTCCCAGTGAGATGAACCAGGTACTTCAGTTGGAATTGCAGAAATCACCCATCTTCTGCATTGATCACGCTGGGAGCTGCAGACTGGAGCTGTTCCTATTGGCCATCTTGCTGTTGTTATTTGTTTGTTATTTTTATGCTTGGGATTCTCTGAGCTCCTTGGATCTGTGGTTTGATGTATTTTGTTAATTTTGAAAAATTCCTTGTAAATATTTCTCTGAACAATTATATTTCTCTTCTGGAATTGTAACCACTCATTGTTAGATCATTTGATATTGTTCCACAGCTCTTCAATGTTCTGTGTGTGTGTGTGTGTGTGTGTGTGTGTGTGTGTGTGCGTTTTAACTCTTTTTCTCTTTGTGTTTTGGTTGGGTGATTTCTAATATCCTATCTTCAAGTTTATTGATTCTTTTCTTGGTTCTCTCAAGTCTACTGAAGAGTCAGCTAAGTCACAATGGTTTTCTTTCCCCTAGTATTTTCCTTTTAAAAAAAGTGTTTTAAATATATTTTTTAAATCCCCTAGTATTTTCATTTGACTTTTTCTTACAGTTTCCATCTTTTTGCTGAAAATGTTCATCTCTTAATGCATGCTGACACTTTTCCCCTAGAGCATCTAACATATGAATTATAATTATTTTAAATTCCCCATCTGGTAGCTTTAATGTCTAGGTTCTTCCTGGGTCTGGATGTGTTGATTGCATTGTCTCTTGACTTTGGTTGTTTTTATCTTGTTTTCCATGTGTGTCTTCTAATTTTTGATTGAATATTGGGCATCAGATACAGAATAACCAACACTACGGTAAATAGTATTTATTCCTGCAAATGGGCATGCCTCCTGTGCTAGGCCATTAGTGTTGGCAATGCTATATTATGAGATATTACATTCTCCTGAGTAAACCTACTTAGGAGTTGAGGTGGGTTTGAGTTTTGTTGTTGCTATGGTGACCTTCAGTACATCACTGGCTTCAATTTTTCTAGCATTACCTTGTGCTTAGGGTGGAGGCTGGGGTTCCAGGAGTTTTCTTCTCAGAGCTCCTGCTTCACCCTCAATTTTCAGTCTTACCTGTTTATGACAAAGATGGGGAGGCCTATCTCCATGCTCTTGCCCTCTCCACAGAAATAGATTGCTGTTGCTCATTACTTGTTGCTTGCTTGGTGGTGGAGAGAGGGAAGGGAGGTTCTCTCTTGTCCAGATCCAGCTTCAGTCTTAGGCAAGTCTGTCTGCCTAGGTCTTAGGAATGGGACTTTCTCAGTGATCCTGCTCTTCTTCCCAGTGACTGCCAAACTGCCTCATATCTGTGCCGGGTCTTGAATAGGACAGTTCCTCGCCCCTCCCCCACATGTTGCAGACACCTATTCATATTGTCATATATATGACCCTGGACCCAGAACTCTTTCCTGTGCCTTCTACAGGGGTAGAGGATGTTACCTTTTTTCTTTTTACCCCTTTCTCAGCTTCCCCAAATTTGCCAGTGCCCTGGAAACCTAAAATATAGTTATAGGAGAGGAGAGTTCAGTCAGGATTTTGTGACTTTCCTACAACAGCAACCACTCCCATTCTTCAGGTCTGCACCACCAAAGAAGGTTCCCTTGGTCTCATTGCTCTGCTTCCAGACTTTCTCATGAGCATCTAGTGGAGGCCCAGTAGAAGGTCCTGCATGTGAGTGCAAACTCCCTTTGTGTCTGGAGCCCTCAGGGGTGCTGTACTCTTGTGCCAGCCCACACTTGACCTTTGCTCTTAATCATAAAGTTTAGCCAGATTCTTCTTACCCACTTGTACAGTCCCAGCATCTCTTCCTCCTGGTCTCTGCTACAGAGAAATCAGTGAGGGTGTTCCATCTTTCCTTGGAGAAGCCTGACTTTTCTTGGATTTAAGGATATTTGGTTGCCCTCTGCCCTCACTGTTTGATGAGGTCATGAAAAGTTATCATGTTGTAGTAGATCTGGTCTTTTTTGTTTTGTTTTGTTTGTAGTTTATTTTTCTGTTTTAGGGTAAGGGAATAATTTTCCTGCTTTCTACACTCTAAGTGGAACCAGACATGATTTCAAATAGTTTATCTCTTCTTTACAAAAAAAAAAATCTGTGAAGTCTCTAACAGATGAAGAAATTTAAGCACAGAACATTTTAATCACCTGAAGTTATACAGCCAGAGGAGTAGTGCTGATATTCAAGCCTCTCAGTAGTCTGATGGCAGAGGCTGCACCATGAACCACTAAAATACACCACTGTGCACATCGCACATGGTCTAAATATGCCATTTTTAATTTACTCAATGCTTTCCTGAGGGGTAGCAGTTTGCTTCCAATCATTTGCTATTATAAACAATGCTGCAATGAAATTGTGAAGTTATCTCCCAAGGATAAGGTCCTGGACCCTATTGCTGGGTCAAAAGGTATTCTTATCTAAAATTAAAATACCTACTGCCCAATATCAACTAGGATGAGTCCTTTAAAAACTACATTTAAACTCTTTTCAGTGACAAAATTACAGAAGTGGTATGAAGACAAACTTATTGCAAAAATTCAAATGCAAATGTTAGTTATATGCACATAACCTAGAAATACTTAACAATTAAGAAAAAACTAGGTATGTCATGATTACATAAAATATATGTAGATTCTATCATTTCTACCATAAAATATGCACAAAGCTATTATAAAAAGTCAAAATGTATCAAAACTCATACATGTAAACACAGACCATACATGGCACCATTCTCAGTCAAGAGACACATAAACAAACATAAAGATGCAGTATTAAATCATAACTGCATTAAATTAACTGTAGCATGTACTGTACTACTATAATAATTTTGCAGCCACCTCCTATAGCTATTGCAGTGAGCTCAAGTGTTGTGAGTATCAGCTTCAAATGCTGTGTGATGCTTATCTCCCTTCAAGCAGTTTTTCTCTTCAGTAAATTGCGTATCACAGTAAAAAGTGATCTTGTGATTCTCATGTATTTTTCATTGTGTTTGCTGCAATACCATAAACCTGGAATAACATCAGGGGACCCGTACAAGGCAGCGCTAGGGATGCCGGAAGGGTTCCCAGGAAGCAGAGAAAAGTCATGACATTACAAGAAAAAAGTTGAATTGTTTGATGTGCACTGAGGTCTGCAGCTGTGGTGGCCACCATTTCAGACAGGTGAGGCATCTTGTAAACAGATGACATAAACTTACGGTATTGATAAATACAGCACAGTGGTGCAAATGTATTTTCCCTTCTGTATGATTTTCTTAATAATATTTTCTCTGGCTTACTTTATTGGAAGAATACAGTATATAACACATATAACCTATAAAATGTGTGTTATTTGACTGTTTATGTTAACTGTAAGGCTTCTGATCAACAATAGGCTATTAGTTGTTAAGTTTTGGGGAGTCAAAAGTTACACATGGATTTTCGACTGTGTGCGGGTCAGTGCCCCTAACTCCCACATTGTTCAGGAGTCAATGTGTGTATATATATACATATGTATATATATACACACACATATATATACACACACACACACACACAATGTGTATATATATATATATATATATATACACATTGTGTGTGTGTGTGTGTGTATATATATGTGTGTGTATATATATACATATGTATATATATACACACATTGACTCCTGAACAATGTGGGAGTTAGGGGCACTGACCCGCACACAGTCGAAAATCCATGTGTAACTTTTGACTCCCCAAAACTTAACAACTAATAGCCTATTGTTGATCAGAAGCCTTACAGTTAACATAAACAGTCAAATAACACACATTTTATAGGTTATATGTGTTATATACTGTATTCTTCCAATAAAGTAAGCCAGAGAAAATATTATTAAGAAAATCATACAGAAGGGAAAATACATTTGCACCACTGTGCTGTATTTATCAATACCGTAAGTTTATGTCATCTGTTTACAAGATGCCTCACCTGTCTGAAATGGTGGCCACCACAGCTGCAGACCTCAGTGCACATCAAACAATTCAACTTTTNAGATATATATATATATATATATATATATATATATCTTTGTGTGTCTTTACTCCTGGCCCACTCCAGTCCTACCTCTCTTCCTGTACCAACCACTATTGCTGTCTGCCATGTATAGTGGATAGGATTTTGAAAGCAGAGAGGAGAGCATGTCAAGCAGAAAGCACAGCATGAGCAAATGAAGAGAGTTGGAAATGACACAGCCTCTGGCAGGAACAATAGGAAAGCAAGCCTGTCTGAAGCAGAGTTATGCAACGTCAGAGACAAGTTTGCATAAGTAGAGGGAACTACAGAAACCAGGCAGAGGACTTGTGATATGATATAATTGGAAATACAGAGCTATTCTTTATTTTGGGACAGAGCAGTGAGATGGTAAAGCTGTTGTCTCAAGATGATCTTGGCCAAAACAATTGCACATTGTTTGGATGTTTGGATGGGAGCACGTGGAATCAGGAGTCATGGCCAAGACACTGTGGAGATAGTCCATGAAGGAGGTGGCGAAGGCCTGAGCCACATGGTCATATTAGATATAGAGAGGAAGGCATGGAATAGGACTTCTCAATAAATTAACTGACACGTGACCTACTGGAAGTTATCAACATGTCAAAGAGATAACGGACTTGTTTACTGTGCGTATACAAGGCTGAGTATTACAACTTCTTAAGATAAATATTTTATTAATTTCCCCTGCTTAAATTCCATAGTCAAGTATTATCATTTCTCCCCTACATACACTCTCCCTCTGTTGCCGCCCTCTGCCTTTGTTTCCTCACTTAGCTAAATCATAAGCCTGACTAAACCCAGCTGTCTGTTGTGTGACTGAACCACACAGCAGAACATAACTGGAGAAAATCCGGGTATGTCACACTGACATCAAGTGGAGCCTCAAGGCCACCAGGCATTAATACCAAACTGCCTGTTTCCTTCCCTCTCCCATTCTCACCGTGACCTCTATTTCAGACCTTTGCTGCCCTCCCCAAACCTCCAGCACTTCCCCTGTCTTCAGTGTCAGCTCATGATACTGCTTTCTATTACAGTGGAAAACAGAAGCCACTGGAGGGGACAGGTGCCAGCTCCTACCATTAGCCACCTGGACGCACCTCTCTGGATCTGTGCCCACCCACTGTGCCTGCCCTCCTCTTATCACAGACAACCACTGGGGCTCCTTGGAAAGCCAACTTCTGCCCCTACTCACCGGTGACATCCTCCTGTACTCCCTCGGGACACTGCTCCAGAAATTCTCCCTTCTGTCTCCTGTGGCAGCCAATGTTTTCTTCATTTCTGGGTCATCTAACAATCAAACATGTTGACTATTCTTTCATGTTAAAAAAAAAAATAACAAAACCCTCTGGGCCCTCTCTCTGCTTTAGTTACTATTGTATTCTTTTCCTTTGCTTTATGAGACAAGTTCTCCCAAAGAGTTATATTCATTGTTTCTAATTCCTTTCTTCTCCCTTTGGAAGCCACTCCAGTTGGATTGGTCCACCAAAACTACTATTACCAAGGTCTCCACATCCAAAGGTGAGTGCTTAGAGCTCGTTACACATGAACTGTCCACAGGATGCCCTGTCAATGTACTATCCAAACTGGGACATGTGGGAGGGGGAATGGCTGGGAGTACCGACTAGACCATGTCAGTAGGTGTAAACTGGGATTGTCTGGGGCAAACCAAGATGTATCAGCAGATTCGAAACAGCCTTTCCTTCCCTCTTTTGAGACATTTCTACTCTGGGCCTGTGGACAACAGTAATCAGGTTTTCTTCCTGCCTTCCTGACTACTCCATGCCGGTCTCTATTTCCCATTCCTCCTAATCTCCTGGTCTTCAAAACAGTGAGATGCCCCAGGACTCAGCCCTTGAACCTCTTCCCTCCTCTGTACTCACTCCCACAGGGACCTCCGCCTGTCCCAGGGCTTTCAATACCATCAAATGCTAATGACTCTCAAATTTATATCTGGCCCGCATCTCTGCCCTGGACTTGAATAGCCATCTGCCCACTCTGTGTATCTGCAGACTTCCCCAGTGTAATATGTTCAACATTGAGCAACTCTTTCCCAAAACCTGTTTCCCATCTCAGATTATAACAACTCAGTGCTCCTAGCTGCTCTGGCTGAACGCCTCAGTGTCATCCTTAACTCCTCTCTTTCTCTCACAACCCTCAGCCCATATCTGCTCAGTCAGCAAATCCTGTTGGCATGTACATCAAAAGAGACCCGGAACTTGCTTCTCATCACCCGCCCACCTCCGCCTTAGTGTGAGTCACCAGTATCTTGTGCTGGGATGGTTGTAATTGCTCCCTGAGTGGTAGCCTCACTTCTGCCCTTGCCCCCTTTGCATTCTGCACTACAGCTCTCAGAGCCATGCTGTAGAAATAACTGGAAGCCAGATCCTCTCGTGTTTCTTCTGAAAACCCTCCGATGACTTCCCTTCTCATTCGTAAAAACCAGTGTTCTCATTCTGGACTGCCTTCTTATTCATTTGCTCTGTAAGTCCTTTATAGTTGCTGATCCCTCAGCTGGAACCAGATATTCACATGTGTTACTCCCTCACGTCTACTTGAAAGCCATGTCCCCAGTAAGCCTATCCAAACCCTGACATCCCATCTGAACCTTGACACATCACACCTCCTTCCTTGCCTTGTTTTCTTCTGGGCATCTGCCACTGGCTAACATAGTATTTATCTTCTATATCTTATGCATTGGCTGTTTCCCCACCTACAATGGAAGTTCCATTAGGGCTAGAGTTTTTGTCTATTTCAGTTGTTGCTGATCCTCAGCACCTAAAATGGTGCCTGACACAGACTAGATCCAATAAATATTCGTTGAGTGAATTCTCTTGCAATTGAATGCACACAATGGAAGAGGAGATGTTGCAGCTATAATAAGCAAAGGAAACCAGACATTGATCATTCCATGTGAAATATGACCCAAACTTCTATATCTAACACTTCACAGAGTGTTTTACAGAAGACTATCAACACAAGAGACACCACAAATAAAAAGGAATCCACAGTCAAATAAGTTGAGAAACACTGCATAGGACACTTTTAGGGATTCAGATGGTGCGATCACAAATAAAAATCTCTGATAAATCATTTAGGAAGTAAATTTGTATCTTTTTCTTTCTTCCTCCATTAGCACTTCATCCAACCAATTCTTAAGTAGTCTTCAAGACATGACACAGTGTATTGGCCAGGCGTGGTGGCTCATGTCTGTAATCTCAGCACTTTGGGAGGCCGAGGTGGGCAGACCACCTGAGGCCAAGAGTTGGAGACCAGCCTGGCCAACATGGTGAAATCCTGTCTCTATTAAAAATACAAAAGTTAGCTTGGTGTGGTGGCATGCGCCTGTAATCCCAGCTACTCCAATGGCTGAGGCATGAGAATCACTTGGATCCAGGAGACAGAAGTTGCAGTGAGTCAGGGTCGCACCACTGCACTCCAGCCTGAGAAACAGAGTGAAACGCTGTCTCAAAAAAAAAAAAAAGGACTTAGTGTATCAACAGTTGACATTCTTTCAGGCTGCCCAGCTTCACTGGACACCTTTCCTGTGTTTGTGGAGCCTCTGACCTAACCCCCACAAGGACAGAGCATAGACCATTGAGCCCTACTACAGTGAGGCTTCCACTGGAACCTAGTTTTGTGAAGAAGCCGGAGTCATGCAAACTCCATCCTGCAGGGTAGTGGTTGCAGAGGTTCCCATGGTCACATATAGTGTCCTGTACCAGAGGTGGGACAGGAGGAATCTGCATGTCAAGGTGGTAGCAGTGGTGACAGTATTGTGATCCAATTTGAGCAGTATTGCGGTCTAATTTGGCATTGTTCCTGGCTTCTCTATCTCCTAACCCTAACCCTAACCCTAACCAAGTGTTCTTCAAACATGTCTCAGCCGGAGCTCTTCTCTTAAGAAAACACCTATTAACTTCCAGCAAACATCAGCATTCTTTTGGTAGTCAGCTCCACATCTGTGCTCTCAGAGCCCTGCTACAGTCCTCCACAGGAGCACCAGGGACTGAGATCCTGGCTGTGTCTCCTCCAATCCCAGTGCTTCTCAGCCCTAGGAAGTAGGACAGAGCCATCAGTATCGCTTTCAAGACCCAGATGATTACAATATGCAGCCAGAATGGAGAACCCCCAGGTAGGATAAACATTTTCCTGGATTCTGAACTTGGAATAGTGTTCTGGAATTCAGGCAGCTATGAAGAGCTGGCCCCCAAGTGTTGTGAGAGGCATATCCCCATGCCCGAGTGCAACGCCACAGACCCACAGCCAAGGCCATCACTGCAGGCCAGCACAGATGAGAGAGGAGTGGAACGACTCAGTGAGCAACCTGCATCCTCAAGGAGAAGTCTTCTCTCCTGTTATTAAATCCAGGTGCTGGTGAGCACCAGCTTCTGGATCAGCCTATTGGCCCTGCACCTGGGGACTTTGGGTGAAAGAAGAGCTCCTGTAATAGCATCTAGCAGACAAAGAGCTGGGAGAATGACAGGGGCGTGAAGGAGAAGAGCCAGCACTTGCACAGACTGAATGAGCTCGTGGGAGCTGGAGCGAGTGTTCTGTGCACTTTGAGAAACAGCACAGATCATTCAGCTTAGTGGTCATGATCCAGTCAACAAAGAAACTCTCTTTATTCTCCACTGCCCCCTCACCCCCCGCCCCCGAGACCTCACAGATCCCATGTGGACTTTAAAAGCTTTTATCTGCCAAATACCTGAATCTATTATGTTATAATGTAATGTGGGTTTTTGGTGCTTATTAATTGTTTAGTAGGCTGTGTTGCCCAAGGAGCTTGTGAGTAGTGAGTAAATATGAACTTTCCATTAACCATTTCAATACACTGAAAATAGCTCTACTCCCTGGGTCACTCCAGCCTGGGAATTTGCTTTGGTCTTTTTCTTTAGAGTTTCTCTGATGAGAGCAATCCTCTAGCTTTTTCCCTGCTTCTCAACAATCACATTTGAATGGCCACATGAGCTCATCAAGAAAACACAGTTTTTCTTCTTCTTTAGAGGCACCTACCAGGGTGTTCTGACCAAATTAGAACAACAGGATGCAAATGCTTCAGTACCTGCCTAAAAGCAGTACTTTTAGCCCAATAATAACTCAGGATGCACCTGTTAAAGTGGTTCAAATGGTGGCATTTCAGTTTCTGAATGGCCTGGGGTTGTCTTGACAACGTTACATCACATTTGGGTCTTGTGTTATCCTCTGGAGGTGGAAAACAGAAGCTGTATTTTTCCCATTCAGTAGCCATTCCTCCCATGTCAGCTCTCATGTGCTCCCTGGGATGAGGACACCTTCCAATGAGAGGCTTTGCCGAGACCTGTAGGGCTGCTGTAGGAAGGGAGTGCAGCTCCTTGAAGGCTGTAGATTTGCAATAAGAAGGCAGTGTAGGCTTGGTGTGGTGGCTCACGTCTGTAATCCCAGCACTTTGGGAGGCCGAGGCGAGCGGGCCATGAGGTTAGGAGATTGAGACCGGCCTGGCCAACATAGTGAAACTCCGTCTCTACTAAAAATAAAAAAATTAGCTGGGTGTGGTGGCCGTGCCTGTAGTCCCAGCTACTCGGGAGGCTGAGGCAGGAGAATCACTGGAACCCAGGAGGCAGAGGTTGCAGTAAGCCGAGACCATGCCATTGCACTCCAAGCTGGGTGACAGAGTAAGACTCTCATCTCAAAAAAAGAAAGCAGTGTAACAATACTATTTTGCTAGAAGTAGTACTAACTTCTAACAGTACAGATCGACATACCTATTGCCTTTTCTGCTTGGGAAAGGCCATGATTTTGAGGGGGGGGGGGCTCTCTCAAGCAAGCCATCCTCTGAGGGTAGACAGATGTGACTTTTCATCCATTCCTTCATGCATTCATTCAACAAACAGGTATTGTATTAGTCCGTTTTTGTGCTGCTGATAAAGACATACCTGAGATTTGGCAGTTTACAAAAGAAAGAGGTTTACTGGACTTATAGTTCCAGGTGGCCGGGGAGGCATCACAATCATGGCAGAAGGTGAAAGGCACGTCTCACATGGCAGCAGACAAGAGAAGAGAGCTTGTGCAGGAAAACTCCCCTTTTTAAAACGATCAGATCTCATGAGACTCATTCACTATCATGAGAACAGCACAGGAAAGACCTTGTCCCCATGATTCAATCACCTCCCACTGGGTTCCTCCCACAACACATGGGAATTGTGGGAGTTACAATTCAAGATGAAATTTGGGTGGGGACACAGCCAAACCATATCAGGTATTAAATGCCTGCTGTGTACCAGACATCATGTTAACACCAGTTTAGAGGGAAAGTCCGAGGCTCAACAGAAAATTACACAACCAAATAATTACCCTTCTGTGAACGGGTATGGGGAAAAAGGACAAGATATTAGTGCAGGAAGCCTAACCCCAGCTGGAGGTCAGGGAATTTTTCACTGAGAACATTGTATTACTTCATTGCTGTACAAATTCAGTTGTATCTTCACTTTTAGGCTTTCTGAGCTGGAAGCCAAGCTGCTCGGCGATGGGAATCTAAGCAGGACCATGTGTGGCTTCTACCATATGAAGCAGCATGTCAGTCCTTTGGGAGGGCTGGGAGTTCAGAGGAAGATGACACTGAGCAGCTTGTGTGGAGTGGTGGTCGGGTCATGCAGGAAAGGCTGCATGTGAGAGAAGGTGCCAGGCACTGTTTGTTTTAGTGGAGTCTGGGAAAGAGCTATGGTTAGAAAGAGGGGTTCCTTCATCCAACACTTGTTAAGCCTAGACTGTATCCAGGCATTTGGGTGCTAGGGAGAGAGTAGTGAATGTAGCAAATAGCCCCTGGCCTTCGGGAGCTTACTGATGGAGAAGACGGCCACCTTAACTAGCTAAGTCTGCAACAAAATGGCATCAAATGATAAAAAGTGTTATATGCAGAAATTAAACAGCGTGGTACTGGCGAAAGCTCAGTGGGCAGAGGGAGGCTGCTACAGGGAGGGGCTTGGAAAAGGCATCGCCAGGCACTGAGGAGGTGGCGTGGGGGTAAGAGACCTGAGGGTGCAGGGAGTCCAGTCACAGAAAACAGGAAGGGAACAAGCACGGGGCACCACACACAAGGACCTGAGAAGGGGAATGCTGGGAGGGTATTTAGAATCATTCCAAATGGCTAGAATCTAGGCGAGCAGAGGGCAGAGTGGTATGGGATGAGATTTCATCTTTCCTGAAGGCCCTTGCAAGCCAAGGTGAAGAGCTGGAATTTGACTCTATGTGAAGGGAAGCCCCTGAAGGAAGTTAAGCAAAGGAGTGACATGATTCAATTCTAGCTGCTGGATGAAGGATGGATTGGAAGGACTTAAGGGTGGAAACAACATTCAGGAGGCTACTGTAGCAGACAGGAAGAGAAGGATATGGCAGCATTGGAGAGGAGTCAGTCAGTGGGAGCTGTGGCTCAGAGATGGCAATGATTGGACTTGCTGATGGGGAGATGGAGTAGGAGGCGGGGATCAAGGCACTGCAATAAGGAAAAAGGGGAACAAAGTTTACAACTCAGAGGCCAGGTACGGTGGCTCACACCTGTAATCCTAGCACTCTGGGAGGCTAAGGTGGGCAGATCACTTGAGGCCAGGAGTTTGAGACAAAGTTTGCAACTCAGTTTTCTGGTTTGTGCAACAGCGAGGAAGCACCATTTACTGAGGAGGGGAAATCGGAGGACAAGCAGATTGCTTCGGGGAAGCACAAGGTCAGCTTCAGCACACCTGCAGGACAAACAAGAGGAGGTGTCCTGTAGACAGTGAGAGCTCAGAGAGAGGCCTCGGCTGCAAATGTACACTTTGGCATCAGCATATAGATGGTGTTAAAGCCATGGCTATGGATGAGATCACCGAGGGAGTGAGTGTAGAGAGACAAAAGTGGGTTGGGGGCTAAGCGCTGAAAACTGACATCAAAGGTTGGGTTGAGGAGCCTGAGGAATGACGTGGGGATGGCAGGAGGTAGATCAGAGAAGCAGAAAGGATGGTGGCTTCAGATGGGGCCAATGGCAGTTTTACCAATGTGTTGAGAAGCCCAGGAAGATGAGGAACATAAAGTGTTCATTTGACTTGTCAATGTGGACATCTTCAGTGACTTTGAGAAGACTTGGTGTGTGGCAGGTTTGAGAGTCAGAGTGGCATGAACTGAAGGATGAATGGAAAGTGAAATACACATAATTTTTCTATTTTATTTTTATTTTTTTTTTAGATGGAGTCACACTCTGTTGCCCATGCTGGAGTACAGTGGCACGATCATGACTTACTGCAGCCTCTAACACTTGGGCTCAAATGATTCTCTTGCCTCAGCCTCTTGAGTAGCTCAGACTATAGGCGTGTGCCACTGAGCCCTGCTAATTTTTAAAGACTTTTTTTGTAGAGACAGGGTCTTGTTATTAATATATTGCTCAGGCTGGTCTCGAACTCCGCCCTCAAGCCATCCTCCAACCTTGGCCTCCCAAAGTGCTGGGATTACAGGCATGAGCTACTGCACTCAGCCTTCTGATTCTTTAAAGAAGTTTTGCTGTGAAGGAAAGTTAAGGAACTGGGATAGTAACTGGGGGTACATGAGGACAAGGGAGTAAAAAATTTTAAAATGTTTAAGTTGGGAGACACTAAAGCTTGCTTATACACTGATGAAAATGGTCCAGTAGGAAGGTGTGATGAGTAACTTGTGCAGGAGAGAAAGAGAGGAGCTGAAGAACACAGCCTTTGGGCAGGGAGCAGGGAGGGCATATGAGATTCCTAGGGCTGCCCTAACACCACACACTTGGTGGCATAAAACCACGTACGTTTATTCTCTTACAGTTTTGGAGGTCAGAAGTCCAAAACCAGTTGCACTGGACTATAAATTGTCCACAGGACGGCAGGTCCCTCCAGAGGCTCGGCAGGGAGTCTATTTCCTTGCTTTTCCAGCATCTAGAGCTGCTTTTCCTGGCTCTTGGCCCCTTCATCTTCCAAGTCAGCAGTGTAACATCTTCAAATCTCTTTCTGCTTTTGTTACGTTGCCTCCTGCTGTGTAGTCACATTTCCTTCTGCCCCTCTGAGGACACTTGTGATCACATTTAGGACCCACCGAGATAATCCAGGGTAATCTCTCCAGTTCACAACCCTTAATTTAATCACACCCGCAAAGTCTCTTCTGCCATATAAAGAAACAATCAGATGTTTCAGGAATTAGGACCTGGATGTCTGTGGGGGGCATTATTCCAGAGGACTGGGCTTTGCCACGCAGGGGTATACTGACTTGCTCCTTTGTAGCCAGAGAGAAAGGCGCCTGTGCAGGGGTGTGTAGTTTTGGCGGGGGAGGAATAAGGGAGCTCATGGTTTTGGCTTCATTTTTCTTAGAAACATGAGACAAAGCTGGCAGCTGAGAGGATGGCGAGTGACAGGGTGGGGTGGGGAGAGGAGAGGAGGGGCGGTGTCAGTGGAAATATGGAAGCATCTCAGAAAGGGGGGCAGCACACTGCCTAGGGAGATGTAGTCAGTTAGGGCAGGGGTGAGGAGGAATTTAAGGCTTATTTTTACAAATGTGAAGGAGATGTGCTGCTTGACTGTGCGATTTTTCTCCAGCAGAGTTTGGCTACCTGATTTAAGGCACAGGGAACCCAAAGAGACAAAGCTCACCAGCATCTGTGGGGAGAATGTGGCAGGACAGGAAGTGAAGGGTGAGACTCCATGGGCTGTAACTTGGCCAAGAGGCAAGGGAAGACATAGCAGTCTGTTGGGCTGCGAGGGGATTGTAGAAGATGGTGGGGTGGGTAGCTCAGAGGTCATGATGAGGAAGAAGCATTGCAGAATGGGTTTCTTGAGCAAGCAGATTGCAAGTCGAGGAGGTGCTGGGCAGAATGGATGCCTTCAGATTTTGGAGATGGCGCAGATGCTGGTGATGACAAGTGCTAGGGTCTCCCTTTTGGGTGGGAGTTACTGAGGGAAAGGTAGATGGAGTATCCACCTGGATGCTGAAGCTGCTAGGAATGAAAGACAGGAAAGGGGTAGCCAGGAACACTATGAGCCAGGAACCAAAGTCTTCACTGAACCAGGAAGAGTGATGTGGAAGAACGACAGGAACTGGCAGGGCAGAGGGTGCCATGCCCAGTAGCATCAATTTAAGGAGAGCTGAGGGTTTTGTAGGATTTGGAAGGAGCGATGGGGAACCAGGAAGGCATCAGCTTTACTTCCTGGCGCTGAGGGACTCCAGGTGTGAAAGAATGAGGAGCCAACACTTGAGGGAGCTCCTAGAACTGTGTTTCAGTTAAAAACGAAAGACACGGATGCTGTAAGAGTGTATGGCGATGCTTGTGGGAAGGGTTTGGGAGGTATGAGGTGTTGGAGAACACAGGGATTAGAGTTTGGCAACAACAGTTATTGGAGAGAATCCCTGGATTTCTAGTGTTGAGTGAGTTTCACAGGGACACAAAGTATGATGCAACCACATCACGGAAGGCCTTGAATGGCTGCCCCGGGAATTAGTATTTCACCCCACAGGCCAAGACCATGGGGACATTGGTGGTGTGTTGGTCCAAGTTTAAGCAGCAAACTGTCTTGGTCAAAGGCCGGCTTTAGGAAAATTAATTTTCCAGCCATGTGAATGAAAGAGACTCTTAGAAAGCTATTGCAATAGGCCAGGCTTCAGATCCGTTCAAGGCATGAACACTGAGAATGCTGGAAGGAAGTCATGGTTGCAAGAAATGCCGTTGGTTTGAATTTTGAGACACAGGGAAAAGAGCGAGCAATGCAAGATGCCTCCCATGTTTCAAGCTTAAGTGGCTGGGAGAACAGACTTAGGAGGGAGATTGATGGTGTTGGTGTTTGGCAACCCATGGTTAAAGGTTCACAAGTGACTGGGCTTAAGGCAGGAGCAGAATAATGACAGGTGAGACAGTGGGCGTGTCCCGTTGCCAAGCCAGGAGTTAACTACCTGGGGCTTCCTGGATTGAGGATAATCAAAGAGCAGGCAGGATCCCGGAAAGCAACCCGGTGATTCTCCCTAATTTAGCCTCAGATCCCCTGGGTAGGGCTGGAACTTTCGATTACCATCTGCTATAAGGTGTGTGTGCAGGTGCGAGTGAGGCGCCGGGCAGGGATGCCTTCCAGCCATTCCACAAGGCTGAGTTCAGCCAGAGCAGCCGTACTGTCATTCATTTTGGTAACCGGGATAAATTAGGGCACAGTAGGACCCCAGCCAGTCCTGTTAGGTGCCTTCTTGTCTAGAAGAGGCCGCTTTGACGTTCTTTCCTCTTCATCCCCGAGTTAAGGCCAGGCAGGGGTAACCAGCAAGGGGTTCACTTGGCAAGCGGGTTTCATCACCCCTCTGAGCCCAGGTCTAGAATCACAGTTGAGCGCTGGCCAAGAATCTGACTCATTCAGGTGCAAACCGCACCGTCTTTTGCCCGATTTCCTACATTCTGCTGCTGACAGCAGCTCTCTCCTTCCTTTGGCCTGAAATCCCGGAGTGCTTGTGTGAGCTTTGATTAGCCGAGGCTGACCGGCCCCTCTGTGGCTTCCCGCTGGCCTCATCGTTACTTTGTGTGTTCACCGCCGCTCTGAGCGGAGCGGGCCCACGGGGAAAGGGGTGAGGGCCTGGGTTGCGGAGGCGCAGGAGCCTCGCGGGATTGGGGCGAGCCGTCCCGTGGTGGGAAGCGCAGGAGACGGGACTCGGAGGGCCCTCCCAGACTCGGTCCCTCGCTCCAGCCCTTCCCTCCGGGCGCGCGGACCCGGGCCTCGGGCGGGTAGCGCGCGCGCGCCGGCGCGGGCGGGCGGGGAGAGGAAGGGGCGCGGCCTCTCCGGG
>NW_016806990.1:2307107-2401746 GCF_001698545.2 Rhinopithecus bieti | reverse complement strand
CAGGCCGGCGCCCTGCCCCGCACTTGCTGCTTCGGGGGGCGTGGGGCGCTTATGCCCGCGGGCCGGGGGTCCCGGGCCAGGGGCCACGTGGACGCCGACGGCTCCGGTCAGCGGCGTGTGCGCTGCGGGCGCGGGGCTCGGGGTTCAGGGCTGCGGGACGTGGGCACTGGGGGCGCGGGGACCCTGCGGGCTCGGGGCTCATGCTGGGAGGTGTGGGGCGCGGGCGCCGCAGCTCGGGGCCGGGAGCCGGAGACTGCCGGGGACCGAGGGCTTGGGGCTCCGGGCTGGGGGGCGTGAACGCAGCGGGCCGGGCGCTCGCGGCTGACGTGGCGCTTGGCGGCCGGGGCGGTGCGGGAGGAGGGGGCGGTCCCCGAGGGGACAGCCGGGAAAAGCCCGCCCTGTGTCGCGCTCCTGAATTCAACTCCCTCTTGGACCTCGGCACCGAGGGAGGGGAATGTGGGGTCGTCGCCCTTTCGGGCAGCCGGGAGTCCAAATGTCACCCCGCGGTCCCTGCCCAGAGCCCCAAACTTCCTGTGCCGGCCGGACGCGCGGCCTGCCCGTGGGCCACGTGCACTCACCGGAGCGGCCTTGCTGCTGCCGCGGCCACCGGGGTCGGCTGGGACACTTAGACGGCGGGCACGTCCCCTTCCAGAGGCTTTAATTGAAAAACAGAACTCAGAAAGTGTCGTTTCCCACTTTGTGCGTGTTTTATGGGATAGGAAGGAGTGGTCCAGGCAGAGGAGGGTTGCCGAGCTAGCCCGGGAAGACCGAGGTAGTGCGAATTCTGGACCCGCCCCCCCACCTCTCCGCAGCTCAGGGTGGGTGTGCTCTCTGACCGGAGCCCACTGGTCCTCAACTCCAGGCTGTCCTGTCACCTCCCCCCTGCTCTCTCGGGGCCAGCACTTGTTATGTGTGAGATCCGGAAAAGCCCCGCAGTTGAGCAGATGGTCCCTCCTGTTTTGGTTCTCTGGGCGGGGCTTTGGTGTGGGCCTCGCTGTGACCTGAGAGACCCCTACCCTGGCACTCATCCCACGGCAGGGCTTCCTGCCATTCACACAAGCATGTGCACAGCTTTCCTGCCAGCGCTGGGATGCCCCGAGGAAGGGAAGTGATCACAGACCAGGGCAGAAAAGCCATAATTTTAGGACACAAGACTTTTGAGAGGCTGGAATAGTCTGCAGGTGCTTGTTGCAGAACTTGGTATTCTTCCCCAGAGCTCAGCAGAGGCTCACTTGGGAAAGGGATGTAGGAAGGCATAGAGAAAAGGTACCCTAAGAAAAAGGGCCAGTTCAGAAATTGTACAGTTCAAACTGGGAGAAACGTTTTTCTCTTAACCCTTTATTCAGGCTGTTACTGTGTTTCAGTCCATTTGGAGTTAAATCAACTTTTTGGACCAGTGAGGGTCTATTAACAATGTACATATGAAGTACATTGTGTTTCAAATTCCCAAGAACCAACTGACTGGAATGTTTGGAACTACCGGTGGTATAGAAATTACTTTGTAACACGAAACAATCAGGCAGTATTAACAGTTTCTCTCTGTACAGGAGTATTTTCAGCAACTATTGCAATTAAATATACTACTTAGTTGGAGCCCATGTCAGTGGAATAAATCTGTCCATGGGTTTTCTTTTTTCTTTCTTCA
Organism: Rhinopithecus bieti; assembly: GCF_001698545.2. Taxonomy (NCBI): domain Eukaryota; kingdom Metazoa; phylum Chordata; class Mammalia; order Primates; family Cercopithecidae; genus Rhinopithecus; species Rhinopithecus bieti. Next base: position 2,400,101 of record NW_016806990.1, on the reverse strand, counting down.
TTATTTATTTATTTTAGAGATGAGATCTTGCTCTGTTACCCAGCCTGAAACCCGGTGGTATGCAGTCACAGCTTACTATAGCCTCTAAGTCCTGGGCTCAAGTGATTCTCCTGCCTTAGCCTCTGGAGTAGCTGTGACTACAGGCGCAGGTCACCACACCCAGCTTATTTTGTTGTTGTTGTAGTTGGTAGGAACAGGGTCTCGCTATGTTGCCTGGGCTGGTCTCAAACTCCTGGCCTCAATCAGTCCTTCTGCCCTGGCCTCCCAAAGTACTGAGATTACAGGCATGAGTCATCACACCTTGTTCTCCCCCCCACCTTTTTTTTTTAAAGAAAAACTAACATGTAGATGTAATAAGTCCCTGCAGTGCCAAAGGAATTTTAAGTTAGAATCTCTGCAGTAAATACCAGCTAGTCCTGGGCTGAGTGAGAGAGAAAACTGTCATGTCTGGACACTTGGTATTAAGTAAATTCCTTTTCCATTATATATGGCTTCTAGACATTTAGGTGGATGCTTCCCAAAAAATTAACTGTTTATGTTCTTATTTGTTGGCCTTTTTTTTTTTTTTTTGAGGTGGAGTCTTGCTCTGTCGCCAGGCTGAAATAGTGCAAGCTCCGCTCACTGCAACCTCCATCTCCTGGGTTCAAGCGATTCTTCTGCCTCAGCCTCCTGAGTAGCTGAGACTACAAGGTGTGCGCCACCACGCCCAGCTAATTTTTGTATTTTTAGTAGAGATGGAGTTTCACCATGTTGGCCAAGATGGTCTTGATCTCTTGACCTTGCGATCCGCCCGCCTCGGTCTCCCAAAGTGCTGGGATTACAGGTGTGAGCCACTGCGCCCAGTCTATTTGTTGACTTCTTGATAGTCTACTACAAATATTTAAATAGAGATATGTGGGTTTCTATGACGGTGTTTAAGTTGGACTTTCAAGAGGGCCCTTTCAGAAAACTGCAGATAACTGCAGTAGGGCTCAGGAATAGGCTGCCAGGAAAGGAGGCTGAGTGGACAGAGAGGTCAAATGGGAGGTCAGGGGGGCCAGATCAAGTAGGACCAACAATACCTGCAACAACAGCTTGGTAAGTGTAATGCTGAGAACAAGGTGGTGACTCTGGAGGGGCCTTTGCAGGAGAGGGAAGGAGGTCCTGGAGTGGTCAGCTGAGTGTTTAGAGCTCAGATAGAATATTCAGTGGACTCCCCCTCAACACACATGTACCTTTTTCCAGTTTCTGCTGCCGTCAAATGGTGAAAGCCCACATGGGATTAAGGGGCTAGAGCCCCTGTAACAAAAACATTGATCTGTGTATTTTTGCCCTGAACTTGGCAGCTGCAGGGTTGTCCTACTGCTGTAGATTTTGTGCCAACATCAGGTCACAGATTCTGTATGGCTAGTTTGTGAGTCACCCCGAACGAACCTGGTGACAGTGAGGTCAAGATTTGGACCAGGTAGCTTTGCTCTACTTCTTGGCCACAGGCTTCTTTGTGAATGCAGCTGTCTGTCTCAGAGCTGGGTGCTGTAGCCACAGGGCTGACTAGATAGCACCTGTGGCCCCATCACAGCTAGGAGCAAGGGCACATCCAACTTGGTGATGGCCCAGAATGGTCAGTGTTGATTTAGTGCACCACAAACTTACTTATTGTTTATTCTCATTCTTAATCTAATCTTGTGTTTTCACATACAACAAAACAAAACAACAACAAAAAAAAAACACGGTAACACAACAAAACCTCGTCAGGATTGCAGAGGAGTTCTAAAGTTCCAGAATGAGCATAACTGATCAAAGTCCCCTAGGGGCAGAACTGCGCTTGACGGTCCCTTAGGAAGGTACACTGTTGGACACCGCCCCAGTCAGTCAGTCAGTCCTCACTGCCAGCGTTTCCTCCAGCATTAGAACTATCATGGCTTCTTTGGTTAAACACCAAATGGACTAGTTCTCAAACCTGTCTTTAGACGGTAGTGTCACACTTAATATAGTCAGAGAAATGCTCATGCCATGAGAAGCATGCAGGAACCAAGACCAGCTGAGGAACAAAAACCTCACATCTCCCGCTTGCACACACGTCCGGGCTCTGTGGGAATTGCCTTTTTTTCTTGTTTCCTTCTCCCCGCCATACAAACTCACTTTGTTGAATCTACAGAAGTTAAATCTGTATGTGTAGTTTCACTGTGCTTTTTTTTTTTTTTTTTTTTTTTTTTTTTTTGTATCTGAGTGTCTCATAAAGCAGGGATTCTCTTAGCTGGCCAAGAAAGTGCTGTTTAGGGAAGAAACATTATCTTGAGGCAGACTTTTTCAGTGCTACTTTTAAATCCTTGTTTTTCTTTTCTTTCTTTTTTTTGAGACAGAGTCTTGCTGTGCTATGACTAGACTAGAGTGCAATGGCACGATCTCGGCTCACTGCAAACTTCTGCCTCCCAGGTTCAAGCGATTCTCCTGCCTCAGCTTCTTGAGTAGCTGGGATTACAGGTGCGTGCCACCACGCCCAGCTAATTTTTGTATTTTTAGTAGAGATGGGGTTTCACCATGTTGGTCAGGCTGGTCTCAAACTCCTGACCTCGTGATCCACCAGCTTTGGCTTCCCAGAGTGCTGGGATTACAGGTGTGAGCCACCGTGCCTGGCTTAAATCCTTTTTTTCCTTAAGAGACAAAATCTCACTCTGTCACCCAGGCTGGAGTGCAGTGGTGTGATCATAGCTCACTGCAGCCTCAAACTCTTGGCCTCAAGTGATCCTTCTGCCTCAGCCTCCCAAGTAGCTAGGACTGCAGGTGTATGCCACCACACCAGGCTAATTTTTAAAAATTTTTCGTAGATGGGGGGGTCTTGCTGTGTTGTCCAGGCCAATCTTGAACCCCTGAGCTCAAGCAGTTCTCCTGCCTTAGCCTCCCAAAGTGCTGGGATTACAGGCATGAGCCACTGCATCCAACTTAAATGCTTATTTTTGAGGTAATCTGTCAGAAAATAAAAAAGAGATTTAACAGAGATTATCATTTTGAGGAAGAAGTCAATTCTAAGCGTTGGGTGTTCTTATAAGCAAGTGTTTTTTTTTTTAAAAAAAAAGCATTTAAAAAAGCGAAACAGCAAGTGGTTATATTGTAGGCATCAGTGTATACCTACCATATTAAATAACTAACAAACCCATGTGTCATCATGCTATGGGACTGTAGTTGAAACTTGGGATAAAGTTTCTAGGGTTGTCTCATTAAAAATTCGAGTATGGCGCTGTAGACATACTGTCCTGAGAATGCGGGAAGAGCTGTGGTCAGCTGTGTGGTCAGCTGTATGACTCAAGATCTAGTGTTGGGAAAGATGCTGATGTCCTCATGAAATGTGAAGCATGGAAGAAGCCTAATTAATATACGCTTTTAAATGATAGGTGATTTAAAAATACTTGTACATAACTGAATTCATACAATAAATACTATAGACGTTTGCTTACTTCAACCCTAGAGGTTTAGGTGGCCACAAACTTTTGTTTTTCCTTCTCATTGGGGAAAATTGCAGTTGATTAAATTTTGAGATTGCCTTGTATTTGTCGCTATTTGGTTTGTGAGTAAAAGTAGCAGACACAGCAGGAAGTGCTAAGCTACTGTCAAGGGAGGAGTAGAGAGGCTTCCCAGAAGGGCAGGAGAAGAGAACGGGCACTGAATGGCCCGGGGAGTCAGGGCAGACTTGCTGGAGGAAGTGACACTCAATCTACCTGAAGGGCAGATAGATTTAGTTAGGTGGAGTTTACAGAGGAGGTGTCAGAGAATGTGTCCCAGGGCCAAACCAAGCGATAGCCCTTTGGGAACACTGCAGATGCTGCAGTAGGGCTCAGGACTAGGCCGCAAGGGAAGGAGGGTGGACTCTGGAATAGAAGTCAAGTGGGAAGTCAGCAGGGCCAGAACAAGTAGGATCCAGAACAACACTCTGCTAAGTTTAATGCTGGAACAAGGCCGAGATTTCATGCTGAGAACAGGGCAGCGACTCTGGAGGGGTGGGAGCAGGGGAGAGAGGTCCTGGAGTACTGGTCCAGGAGCTGCCATCTGCAGTGGTGTAAAGAAAGGACTGAGAGCCCCATTGCCTCCTGGACAGGGCTGAAATTGTGGGCCAGCTGCCCTGTGACCTGGTACTCAGTGCACTTGTACTCTTGCTTTGTTCCAGGTGTGGACACTGCCAGCGGCTGCAGCCAACTTGGAATGACCTGGGAGACAAATATAACAGCATGGAAGATGCTAAAGTCTATGTGGCTAAAGTGGACTGCACGGCCCACTCTGACGTGTGCTCTGCCCAGGGGGTGCGAGGATACCCCACGTAAGTCAGAAGAAAGGGGCACACTTCCCAGGTGGTTCCTGGTTACAAAGAAAGTCCTAAACTTTTGGTAAAGGAGTGAAGAGATACTAAATTTATGGAGGCAGTCCCTGTCATTAGGGAGAAATTGCATTTAACACTGTGTCTATTTTAGATGCCTTTCATACTCTGGATAACCTTTAATTCATCAGTGCTGGGTGTTCCTGTTTGTAAGAGAATGTGTTTGCAAGACGAAAATGGTGGCCCCGCCATGCTAGATGTTCACTGGTACATTTTACACATTGTGCGTAGACTGTCATCAATTTTGGCTTGCTTTTTCTAGTGACTCTTATTCGCAAACACCCTTCCTATAGTTCCTTCCCGTGTGACTCCCACAGGGCTGTTTCTGTTGGAAAGAAGTATAGAGTCTGACAGACGATGATACTTACTTCCTTGACAGTTAAGAATTTTTTTGGTTATAAGAAATAGAAATTGAAACGTTCTCAATTCTGGAAATATAATTGTTCTCTTATTAAACAGAAAGAAAGGACGATTTAAAAGGCTGTGGAGGAACCTCTGAGACCCAGCTTCAGGGGTCGGGGGTCTGTTGCTGCTGCGCCTCCCTTGAGATGACGGCTTTCCAGGCCTGAGGCTCTGTTTGCACAGAAGGGCCCACCACTCACTGGTCCTGCTTGGCTGGAGTGTTCGTTCCAGGAATAGTCACTGTGGCCAGGGAAACAGGAGCTTATAGCAAGACACATGCCCATTCACACCATGTGCCAAGTGTTGGAGGGAAAAGCAGTTCTTCAAAAGAGAGAAGAAGCTGTTTGTGAAGGAGGTGGAGGGATTGCCATGGTCACTTCCTTGCTGTTTGTTTCAATTGAGGAGTGAAGTCAATTCTATACAATTTATTGCTTAATTGGATATTATAGGGGGCCATCAATAAAGCATAAAATTGGAGCTTATATTTAAACCTGGGAGGCAGAAAAGTGGAGGGAGCTCTAGGCTTGAACCTAGAAGTCATAGTCAAATCCCAGCTCTCCCATTTACTTACCACCCAGCTCTGGCCTCATCATTTAACCTGTAAGTAAGGTGATCCTCCAAACATTGTTATGGGACTTACATGGAGTGTGTGCAGACACCAATTTGAGCACACCCAATACATGTTAGGGTTTACCCTCCCATTTGGAAATGTGGGCATTTCCACAAAGGACTCTGGAATTCTTGGTCTTTGGTGATTACTTGCTAATGTAAGTGCCATAATTTGGGTTTACTGTAAATCAGATCAATGGAGATAAAATTGCCTACTATCTGTATCTACATAAAAGCAATAACTCTTGTATGCTTTATAGTATTGCCTTTAAAGTATGGATCAAGAGCATCCCAAAGAAGCAGGTAGTGAGCAGAGATGAGGGTGAGGAGGTGAATGCTTACCTGTGGAGAGCCTGTTGCTGTCAAAGTTCAGGGGCAGCAGGGGTGGGCTGGCTGTGGTGTCTTTCCTCTTAACCTGCTGACCATCTGTGGCCTGAGACTGTGTGCACCACAAACCACGCCATGTGGAAGGTAGCACAGGACCTGTAATGGAGCTAAGAGTGGTATGTGTTAATGGGGCGTCAGAGAAGGAAGCGAAGGCTTCCGCCTAAGCCTGGCCATAACAGCTATCAGCTGCAATATCAGCTATTCCATAGTTGGTATTCACCAAAAACCATCACAAATTTTAAAAGGCCTGTGTTGGAGCATGTGTTTAGATTTTTAATGAGAAGATCTGGTCTCCCCAAGTAAACCATGGGCTGGTTTTGTGTTATTAAAAAGAACAAAAACGAGCTTACATCACATTGAACACAGTTTGGGAAGGAACCTCTGTGACCATCACTGCCCTGCAGAAGCTCCCGAGAACAGATGACTTTCCCCCCCGAGAATGCAGAAGGTGGAATGTGCTGTATGAAATGTGGTCGTGTCGGGGCATCTGTAGATTGACTTGAGTGAGCTTTTACTCCTCCAAGAAAGTACTCATCCCACAGAGTGGCTGTGAGGCCTGAAGCAGATGTTATACCTGCCTGAGTCCAGGCACGTGTCAGGACATGAGCTTTCATGTCATTCTTCTCTGGCAAGTGTAACTGGAGTAAAGGATTGGAGGGGCAGGGAGTTTGGGCTCCCATGCCCCCTAGAGATGGCTGGCTGTGCTCAGGAAAATGTTTTGAGGTCTTCCTGCTGGGCCAGTCATGAATCATTACAGCAGGGCAGGACTGACGGGGGAAACCACCTGTGTTAGTTTCCTAGGCTGCACGTAACAAAATTCCACAAACTGGGTGGCCAGAAACAATAGAAATGTATTCTCCACAGTCCTGGAGGCCAGAGGTCCTAAATCAAGGAGCCAGCAGGGCCATGCTCCCTCTGAAACCTGTAGGGGAATCCTCCCTTGGCTCATCCTGGCTCCTGTTGGTTTCCTGGTCATCTTTGGCGTTCCTTGGCTTGTAGATGCATCACTGCCATCCTCTGTCCTCATGTGCCCTTCTCCCTGTGTGTGTGTGTGTCTCTCTCTCTGTCCAAATTAACCCTTCTTACAAGGACATCGGTCATGCTAGATTTGGGCCCATCCTAATGACCTCATTTTAACTTGAATATCTCTGTAAACACCTTATACTAAATAAGGTCACCTTCTGAGATTCATGGTTATGACTTACACAGATCTGTTTTGCAGGATACAGTTCAGCTCATAACACTGTCTACAGTAATAGAACTTTCATCATGCTGTTTGCCAAGGCAATACCTACATGGGGATTTTCTCCCTGCTGTCTCCTTGAAAGAGGAAACTCAAATGCCCGTGTGGAGGCTTGGTAATAGCAGAAATCTGGGGCAATACTTTGTTTGGGCTTGTACCCTGTGACCCAGTCTCCATCACCTTCCTCACCACCATCGACAGTGAGAATTGAAGTCAGATGCCCCAAACTGACTGGAAGGTCTGGACCAGAAGTGCCCACTCTATCCCTGGGCTCTGTGAACTTTCCGAGGAAGAATCTCAGACTTCTGGCCGGGCGCGGTGGCTCAAGCCTGTAATCCCAGCACTTTGGGAGGCCGAGACAGGCGGATCACGAGGTCAGGAGATGAGACCATCCTGGCTAACACGGTGAAACCCCGTCTCTACTAAAAAAATACAAAAAAACTAGCCGGGCGAAGTGGCGGGCGCCTGTAGTCCCAGCTACTCGGGAGGCTGAGGCAGGAGAATGGCGTGAACCCGGGAGGCGGAGCTTGCAGTGAGCTGAGATCCGGCCACTGCACTCCAGCCCGGGCTACAGAGCGAGACTCCGTCTCAAAAAAAAAAAAAAATCTCAGACTTCTTGGGCAGGTTAGAACGATTTTCAGTCCAACAACAAGAAGAGATTTTTTCATTTTTTGTTTTGCTCAAATGAATAGCAAATTACAAAAATCATAGGCTAGGTCTTACTGTATTTTACTTTTAGCAAAGACACAAGGAATGAGTGTGACAGTCCCTGTTCCTTTCTGATGTCTTGAGGATCCACCCATTTCCCTTCCTGAAGAGCGTTGGTGGGAGGCAGAGCCGTGCAGGAAGCAGTTTCTGTTTCCAGGTGCGGAACACACCTTGTGGGAGCCTGGGGAGGTGCCAGGCTAGGTGAGAGGAATCATCTTTGTTACCACAGATGTTGCAGTTGCTTATCATGTTGAACTTCATGAAGTAGCGAGTGTACTGGCCAAATCTAGTTAAGTTTTGGCTGTTTTTTGTGGTTATGAGACTCTGAGCTGCTGAGGAAGCTGGGTGTATGTTTTGCATTGGAGACACATTAGGGACCTTACCTAGGCCCCACGGTACCATCTTAGGTTCTGGGTAAGGCCAGTATGCCTATTTTAATTTTAAAGCCTAATCTAGCCATGTGACTTCATTTTAAGGAGATTTAGCCATTTTTTATGGACTGAATGTTTGTGTCCCCCAGCATTCATAGGTGAAATCCTGATCCCCAAGGCTGACAATAGGAGGTGGGCCCTTAGGGAGTAGGTCATTAGGGTGGAGCCCTCATGAATGGGGTTACATACCCCATGAAAGAGGCCCCAGACAGTTCTGTTTCCCCTTTTGCCATATGAGGACACAGCAAGAGGACGCCATCTGTGAACCAGAAAGCCCTCTCCAGACACTGACTCTGCTGGCACCTTGATCTCAGACTTCCCAGTCTCTAGAACTAGGCAAAATAGATTCTGTTATTTCTAAGACACCCAGTCTGTGGTTTTCTGTTACAGCTGTTGAACTAAGACACTATTGAAACCTTCATGTCCAAGTTTTACGTATGTTGCCATCTTACAATTCTGATACTGTACATTGGGCATCTACTCACAAAATCCACATACGTGCTGTAGAAGTGTCAGGGGTGTTTTAGATGAGCAGGCTTGCCAACAAATGGTACTCGGTATTTCTTTTCTTTCTATTAGTAGTCTGTGAATTTGTATCTAGCGCATTAGAGCATGTTTCCCCATGACTGCTGGAGGGATGCAGGAACTGGGAGTGTTCATTTCATCCTCTGGTGATGTCTTTCGCTTATGGTTAAAGAGCCTGCTCCCATATCCTCTCTGCAGATTCCTTCAGAGGCTAACATTTGTAGGAAAAAGAAAAGATGCCTTTCCATGGGGAGGTGAATGGACTGCATCAGTCAATGTCACGGATGTTCTTATAGCTGGAAACTTGAATTCTCAGGGTAACTGGATATTCATGCTTTGCAAGAGTTGAATACCTGCCAGGGTGGCCTGGAAGAATACCTTGATTGCAAAACAACACTGTGTCTACTCCGGTCCTAATTTGAGCACACACAACAACAACTGCTGAAGCCGGGAAAGCATAACGGTAGCTTGCAGGGAGGGCCCGAGGCTGCTGTCCAGGAGCACTGAACACTTGCAGCTTTTGTGGCTTCACTCACAGCATTAGGCTGGAAGTTTTCACCTCATTTTAGTTTTCCTTGAATAAAATCAGAAACTTCTACAAGTTTAGGATTAACTGAATGTATTACCTCCTGGAACGTTAGCTTTGTTTCCTTTTTATCAGAGAAGAGCAGATACGTGCCTGGCTGCAGCCCCTTGACAGCTCATTTTCTCATTGTTTCACTAAATGAGTTTGCTCTCTGGTAAAACAACTTTCTTTTTGCTCTGTCTAATCCTTTGCTATTCTTTCAGCTTAAAGCTTTTCAAGCCAGGCCAAGAAGCTGTGAAATACCAGGGTCCTCGGGATTTCCAGACACTGGAAAACTGGATGCTACAGACACTGAACGAGGAGCCAGCGGTGAGTGCCTACCTACTTCCCTCCCTCCCTTTCTCCCTGCCTACATCTTTGGGGTAATATGTAACGGGTCAGAGGCCAGTTGAGGTTAATGATTCAGGCTGCCATTTTAAAGCAACTCTACTTTTTTTTAGAGCTCATTGATATTATAGGTAAAGATGAACTTTTACAAAAGCTTTTTGGTATGGAAATACCGAAATGTGCACAAAAGTCAAGAGAAGACTAAACCCTCAGCTTCAACAGTTACCACCATTTTGGTGTTTGTCTTTCCCGCCACCCTGCACCTTGTTTGGCTGTAGTCAGTCTTCAGGGAAGTCACTTGTGTGGTCTCACAGATAAGCACTTACTCCTTGTTAACACTGCCACCCTGCCACTGTCACAGGTAATATAGTTCACAACTGTTCCCCAGCATCTGAGACTGACTCTGGACCACCTGGGGTCCCAGGGCCAGGCCCAGCCTAGAATCTCCTATCCAAGCCAGCACTGGAGCCTCCTTCCATCCCCCCGACCTTTGCCCTCCACCACCTGCAGTCCTCTGGCTCAGGCCTAGCCCGCCAGCTGTACCCGCAGGGTGGATCCTTCCTTTTCTTCTCAGTGCTCAGTCCCTGAGTCCCTAATGGGCTTTGCTTATAACATCATTTGTACCGTTAATACTCTGTCTTAATGCACTTCCCATACTAAGGCTAGTATCAGGAGATTGTAGATGCTTAGAATATTACGTACTAAAAAGAATTTATAATCTTCCCCCTTCCCAGTTGATGTTGGAAGTCTTCACTTTGTTATAAATCATGATCATAAACCACTGGTAAAGTGTCCCTTTGTGGGTGGTTTCTTCTGATTAATGCTGAGCGCTCAGGCCCCGGGAGTCTGGGTAGAGCTGGTGGGTCATGCTGGTGTGTTAGAGAGGGACTGGAAAAAGACCCGTGTTCCTAAACTGTAGGATCCTGATGAGCTAGGAAGAGCATCTGAAGTCTTTGTAATTTCAATTTCAACCAAGACCTAAGACTACCTTCTTGTACCAGCTAGGCGCCCACTGATTTGAAGGTGGTCTATGGTGGTCCTTTTGGAGCTTTGCCCCATCTTCTCTGATGATCTAATCAGAAACTTGGCTGCTGATTCTGTACTTCCATCCCTCACCTATAAAGACTCTGTCAACTCAGCTGGGCGTGGTGGCTCACGCCTGTAATCCTAGCACTTTGGGAGGCTTAGGTGGGTGGATCACCCAAGGTCAAGAGTTTAAGACCAGCCTGGCCAATGTGGTGAAACCTCGTCTCTGCTAAAAATACAAAAATTAGTGAGGTATGGTGGTGGGCACCTGTAATCCCAGCTACTTGGGAGGCTGAGGCAGGAGAATCACTTGAACCCAGGAGGTTGCAGTGAGCCGAGATCGCGCCACTGCACTCCAGCCTGTGCAACAGAGCAAAAACTTCGTTGCAAAAAAAAAAAAAGACTCTGAACTGTGTGGTGGAGACTGTTGGTGTGTGATGTATGTCACTGAACCAGAGACTTACCTAACTTTAGCTTAAAGGGAGAACCACAGACCTCTCAGGAAGTTTGCATCTTTGTCCTGGCAAGAAAGCTGAATAAGCAGGTGTGACTTTCATATAGATTTAAATTTGACATTGTTTCCTTTATGAAAATATTGTCTTTGTGGGGACACGTATATTGGATGGTAGGAAGCCAATTTTAAGGAGGAGTTAATAGCCTCAAATAAATTTCACCAAAAAAGCCAGTCTTCTATGATGGCTTTATTCAAGAAACCGGCAGGCGGTATCAGGATGACAGAAAGATCTCATCTCATGGCCCATTTCCCTTAGTGGAGGTGGTGGCCTCACCTGCAGTTTGGCAAGGGCTGAGAGGCGGAGTCCAGGCCCTGCAAGGGACTTTCTGTCTCCTCGGTGTGGGAGCAGGATGGTTGTGTGGAATCCCCCCAGGCCACCCCGAACCACAGTCACCTAACTTGCCATATTTTAGTGTCTCCCAGCAATAGGAGGTCCCAGATAAGTGCCAGAAACAATGACCATATGCCTTATTGTGGAAAAGGTTAAGTATGCATACTTTATATTGCAAACCAGAATTCACTTAGCTGTTTAAGTGAAAACTTGAAAGAAAGTTCTTTATCTGTATACCTAAGTAACTTAGTACCTACATTTTTTAATATTCAGGTGGGATAAATTTAGATTTTTTTAAAGTGTTGTGGCAATATTCAAGAAACTCAAAAGACAGTTTGTCACTTTGTACATTCTACTGCAATTTTTATATTTCCATGTTTGCTTCTGTATTTTTTCTGGAACAGTTATAATCATACAAACATGTTTCATCTCATTAATGATTTTATATATTTATGTGGTCTTTATATTGACCATGTCTTAACATTATTTTATCATGTGGATTTGCCATAATTCAACTCTACTTCTGTCTGGATATTTAGGGTATGTATACTTTTTCCATCATCAGTAATGCTGTAGGGAACAAGTTTATCGTTGTAAAGGACATTTTCTCCCCTCTTCTTTTGAGTGATATTTTTAGAATATAGTCTTCCCAGACATAAAATTGTAAGGCCAAGAATAAAAAAACAAGATCATTTTTATGACTCTTGATAAAGATTGCCAGGTTGCTTTCTTAAGAACCATATCAGCTTATGCTGCCACTGCAGGGTGATACGCGACCTGTTTCTGGGATGCACTGTGGTGTTCCCGGGCCGGGGGACTGCTCTGGAGTCTGCCAGGAACCCAGGAAGCAAGTAGGGGCACCCTGCACGTGCCATAAATGAACACTGCATACTGAAAGGCCCTTGAACATCTCATGGAGAGTGGCACACAGTGTTTTATTTCACCTTTTGTGAACTCACTGACTTCACTTAGCCATCCTTCCCTCGGGCATTCTTTTGTGTGGGTATTTAGCACTTTGAAAGTCTTGACACGCTTGCAGCAGAAGGGAAACTTTATGGTTCTTTATGATTCCAGCCCTGCACAGCTTTGAACTGTCAGCACTTTTAAAGCCTTTAACAACTTAGCTTGGATATTCTTTTTAATAGGAATATGAACCCCCAGATAAAAGCTGAGTAATACACACTCGTGTGTCTGCAGCAGAACAGTGATTCCATTATCTTTCTGTCATTTCTGGTTACTTTAGTTGGAAGCCACAGCTGTACCTGGTCTTGAAAAGTCGAGAAATGTAGGATTGTGACTAGACAGCTGCACACACCGCTCTCTGCTTGGGTCCTGTCAGAAGCACCTTTTGAAAAGCCCCTTCCCCCTCTTTCTGCACAAGACTTAGTCATGTGAATTACCTTCTTTCTTGAAGGTGCAGCTTATGTTCATGCCGTGGTTTTCTCTCTGTCGCCTTTCATTCACCTGCGTTTTCCTTCTCATCACCGCCTTTTCTCTTTGTCCGTCTTCTTCCACAGTTGTGTCTTCCTCACAGTTTTCCCTGTCATTTGTATGAAGTAAGGATAACCAGGCCCTCCTGGTCCCTGAGTTTCTCATTCTCAGCTTTGTCCATTTTGCTACCCTGGTATCTGTGTGTTTTTTGAGACAGAGTCTCACTTTGTTGCCCAGGCAGGAGTGCAGTGGCGCGTTCTCAGCTCACTGCAGCCTCCAGCCCTGGGATCAAGTGATCCTCCCACCTCAGCCTCCTGGGTAGCTGGGACTACAGGTGCACATCACCATGCTCAGGTAATTTAACATTTTTTTTGTAGTGATGGGGTCTCACTCTGTTGCCTAGGCTGGTCTTGAACTGCTGGGCTCAAGCAGTCCTCTTGCCTCAGCCTCCCAAAAATGCTAGGGTTACAGGTGCGGGCCACTGCACTGGGCACCCTGGTGTCTGCAAGTGCTGTCCCCTTCAGAATATGTCCATCAGGCATTGTATTTTGTATTATTTGTGAAGTATCCAAGTACATTTCAAAGAAGAGGACAGGGTGTAGGCTAAGACTGTCCTTTACGTTGTCTGCTTTGTTTGGTTGGGTTTTGGGATAGGGACAGCTATCACTTGGCTGCCCTGGAGCCTCAGAGCTAGAGCTTTCACCGAGGGTGAGGCTGGCGGGAGGCTTTTTGCTGAAGCTTCCGGAGGGCTTGATGAGATCAGTTCCTGACCTACCCTTACTCAGCACAGCAGCCTCGTACAAAGGTTCCAGGTTGTTGAGTGAGGGAGGCCCCTGCAGGCGGTTCCCCACAGACACAGTCACCTCCTGGATGGTTTCCCTGTGTCTCCACTGACACACCCATGACTGTTTTATTTCCTCCTGTTAGACACCGGAGCCAGAAGTGGAACCGCCCAGAGCCCCTGAGCTCAAGCAGGGGCTGTATGAGCTCTCAGCGAGCAACTTCGAGCTGCACGTTGCACAAGGTAAGGGGGAGGTCCTGGTGCCAGCTTCAGGGAACCACTGACTATTACTCCTTGGCGTGCTGGGCTTTTCCTTCCTGCCACTCAAGGGCTCTCAGGAGCATCAGTGGCACTGACAAAGGGTCACTCTTGAGGAGCTGTTGGGACCGTTGTTCAGTGCACCTCCTCTTAAACATGAGTTCTCCTTTTGCCTGTGCCCTTACAGAAATGCCAGGTCTAATGCTAAGCACACATGACGCACACACTGGCTGGACAGGGCAGCCTTGGCCCAGAGTGTTTATTCACAGGCTCACCTCGCTTGATCGCTCTGTACTTTATTGCACTTTGGAGATACGGCATTTTTTATGGATTGAGGATTTTGGCAGCCCGGCATTTGGCAGGTCTAGCCATTCTTCCAGCAGCTTGTGCTTACTTTGTATCCCTCTGTCAGCATCTTTTTAGCAATAAAATATTTTTTAATTAAGGTACATTGTTTTTAAAGAAATAATGCTGTTGCACATTTCATAGACTATGGTGTAAACATAACTTTGATATCCACTAGGGAACCCAAAAATTTGTGTGAGTTGTTTTATTGTGATACTATCTTTATTGCAGTGGTCTGGAACCAAACCCACAGTATCTCGGAGGTATGCCTATGTATTAATGGTAATCATATGCTTAATGACCTCAGGCAGAAACAAAAGCTTCTCCCTATCTAAACGGAATTGAGATTGGGCATAGTGGCTCATGCCTGTCATCCCAGCAGTTGGGGAAAACAAGGTGGAATGATTGCTTGAGCCCAGGAATTCGAGATCAGTCTAAGCAAGACCTTGTCTCTACAGAAGATTTAAAAAAAGAAAAAAGCTGGGTATGGTGGTGAGTGCCTATAGTCCTAAGCACTCCTGAAGCGGAGGTGGGAAGATCACTTGAGCCTGGAAGGTCAAGGCTACAGTGAGCTGTGATCACACCACTGTACTCCAGCCTTGGTGACAGCGAGACCCTGTCTCAGAAAAGAACCAGACAAAACCCAGAATTTAGTGACACCATTATAACATGAATCAAATTAGTTACTCTTTCCACTTAAAAGATCTTTCTATACCACATCCTATTTTTTGAAAATGGTCTCCTAATATCAGAATGATCCCCCATTAAATTTCCAGTGTGAATATGTAAGTGTCCTTTATTCATACGTAGATGTGTTTCAGAAAACTTGGCCCAACGCCGAATGACTTGAAAGCAAATTTGGCTTCCTGGCTGACTCCCATTACCAGATGCTACCATGGAGAGAAATCCCCTTAGAAGACTGGGTTGGAAACGTGAGAAAGGGCTTGGATTGCCTCTGGCTTTGTGACTTGTGCCTGCTGGGAGTCAGAGCCCCTCCCCCACCACACTTACTGTCCACAGTAACTTACCGTGAGGCCTTCAGCCATTTCCCATTTTGTTAAAAGTTGTTATTTCATCCGTACCAGTGCCCTGACAGTGGAACTTCAGCCTTTCTGCTACGGGAATGCATTTTCAGCTGGAATTGGCTTGGGCCCTGAGCAGGATGTGTTTCCCAAATCACCTGTTACAGACCAGCTCTGGCAGGCCTCGCCAGCGCCTCCCTAAGTGGGTCATTGCCACACAGCTGTGTCGTGTAGGTACCATGGTGGCTTCCTGCCCTTGCTGGCTTCCCATCAGTACTCTGATTAGGTTCCTGGAGAGCCTGTCTCCATCTTATAGCGCAGGATCTACCGTGCACCTGCACATGGTTTCAGCCTTGCACGTTTTTAAATGGAAGTTAACTTTTAAAGGAAGTTTTTCACCATTTTTTCAGGTGCATCGTTGCTGTGCTGATAAGGCAGTAGCTGTTAGCCTTAGTGTGGTACAGTCCTGCTCAGAGGTCAGGCCACATGCCACTGGTTAGTTCTCTCCCTGACCACAGCCTGATTTCAGTTTGCTATCAGCCCGATGTCAGGGTAGAACAGCTAAACACCTTCTGTGTCCAAAGAATGATGCTGTGAGGGCTTGTTTTTTTGTGTGTCCCCTAGCCAAGGGGGTGATGTTTTACTTTTTAAACTTTTTTTTATGACAAAATGTAATACAGATCGAGAAAACAAATGTAGGGCTTAATGAATTTTTATAGAGTGGTTACACTCTATAAACTACTGTCCGGTTCAAGAAATAAAACTGCCAGCCTCCCATGTCCCATCCAGGGCTCACCCCGCCCTCCCTTCTTCTCCAAGAAGGCACTTTCCTGACGTTTGTGGAAACCACTGGTATTAGTCTGTTTTCAGACTGCCGATGAAGATATACCCGAGACTGGGCAATTTACAAAGGAAAGAGGTTTAATGGAGAACTCACCGTTCCACATGGCCAGGGGAGCCTCACAATCATGGTGGAAGTCAAGGAGGAGCAAGTCACATCTTACATGGATATTGGCAGGCAAAAAGAGCTTGTGTAGGGAAACTCCCATTTTTAAAACCATCAGATCTCATGAGACATATTCACCATCACGAGACCAGCACGGGAAAGACCTGTCCCTGTGACTCAGTTACCTCCTACCTGGTCCCTCCCACAACATGTGGGAATTGAAGATGAGATTTGGGTAGGGACATAGGCAAACCATATCACGACTCCTTTTATGGTTTCATCACTGAAGTGTGCATTCCTGAGCACTATAGTTTCATGTGTGTGTATGTATCTTTTAAGGCTCTTTTAACCTGCATGTTCTCCAGACATCTCTTTCTCTTTCTTGCTGAAGACATAGGTGGTTTGACCTGTAGAGCTCCCCGTGGTCCAGACTTTGCTAATTGTGTCCCCGTAGTGTGGTCTACATGTTTCCCTGATTTCTCTGTTTCCTGTAAATTGGTAGTTGGGTCTGGGGACAGAATCAGTTTCAGTGTGATGTTTTTTGGGGGCACAGGAAGACCTTATAGCTGGTGGGGGCACAGAGTGTCCAGTTGTCTCTCTTTGGGATGTGGGCGACCATGACAGGCAGGGCCTGGGTCCATTCATTCCTTAGGGCTGCCAAGTGCGGAGACTCATTCAAGCGTCCCTTCATTTTTTAACCAAGAGAAACTCGCCCTCATTTATCACCTGGTTGGTTATTCAGTGGCGCAGTGCATATGGGAGAGGTGGGAGGAATGCCTCATTCTCTCCCTTTATTACAGTTTTCCAAATAATGAGTTGTTGCTGATTGTCCATCAAAGATGACAAATTTGGTTTTGAGTATTGTTATGAACTCATGAATAGAAACACATTTGATGGGAGTCCCTTTGTACCAATTAAAGTGCTCATGCTGAACTGAGATTTGCTAAGCAGGACAAAGATCTGATTCTTCAATTAACTCTCTAGTGAGGTCTGACATAAATTACAGTTCCTCTTTCCCCCGTCTCTGCCTTGGCTCTCCACTCCAGGCGACCACTTTATCAAGTTCTTCGCTCCGTGGTGTGGTCACTGCAAAGCTCTGGCTCCAACCTGGGAGCAGCTGGCTCTGGGCCTTGAACATTCCGAAACTGTCAAGATTGGCAAGGTGAGTGAAAGCCCTTATTAAACTGGAAATGGACTGCTTTGGGCTGGATTAATTAGCAGAGTGGCCCATTATTCATCCTGTGTGCAAAGTCGCAAACTTGATTTATTAATTCCATTTAGTGTGCCACTTGATAATTCATTTCACCTTCACAGATGGCAGCCTGATTTTGAGTTTTGCTGACTTTTCCACAGCCTAGAGATAAATTACGGCCTCGGCTGCTTTGTTTGTTTTGAAGAGATGGCCAGATCTGAATTGGCAGCCCCAGAGCCTGTTCTGCAAAGATACAGGGTCGAGCCTTGTAGAACGCTCACTGGACGAACTTGGAGACCATCCACGTTCGACCTCACCCAAGAGTTCTCTCTAAAAGGACCCTGGCTCTGTGTTCACCCAGCCATGCAGAAGACCCTCCCTCAGTGTGCACTGGGCCTGGGATGCTTTCCAGGGTTTCCCACTTTATACAGAGAAGCCAAGAGTGATGTCTGACAACTTCTGTGTAACTGGATTTTCTGGAAATATCCAGTGTAGCTCCAGGGACATCACTTTTATTCTTGTCCACTTTCCAGCACCCACCAGACACCATGCATAGATTTCCTTTCTTAAAAATCTCGTTTTTCTACCTTGCCACGGGGCTGATTTGTATACAAAAGTAATGCTGCATGTCTAGGACTGGATGATGGTTAACAGGATGATCTACTTGGGATGGTGAGATGGTCAAAAGCGTAAACCTGGGGATTGGGTAGACCTGGCTGGCTGACTTTGGGCAAAACCTCTCCACGCCTTGGTCTCCCCCTTTGCAAAACTGAGCTAAGATCTACTCTGTGGTGTCTGGGCAGGTGAAAGTACACTGCTTAGTGTGATGCTCAGCACGGGGCGGATGCTTAGTAAGTTGTAATCACTTTTGTTGTCAGTTAAATGGATTTTTCACTGTTGCCTCTTAAACACTTACGATAATATATACTAATTATACATGTTATGATTATCAGTTTATATTTATTGAACATTGCGGGGAAGTAATTATAAAATAATCTTGTCTACTGTCTTGCCCCATTCCTTGTATCCTTACTTAATTATTGTATGAAATTTTATGGGAGATTCTTTTAGGTTTATGTCCATAGAGGATCCTAGCAGACACAAGCCTAGGTGACCATGCTGAGCCCTTCATCCCTGGCACATGTGGCTGGGTTACACTGGACCCTTAAAAATGTCCTGTGCCGACCTTGGGCTGAGGTCTGCTGTACTTCAATTCTGCACCTTAGCTGCTCTCTGATGGGTGTTAGGTGTTGAAATAGTATTTTTACCCCGTTTGCTGACATAGTGAAAACAACTTAGTCCTGCCTATTTTCGTGCTGGTAGAAAATAAAAGAAAGCAGTGACTTAGAACAAAATGTTTCATGAAAATGTTGGGCAAGCAGAATCTTTTGAGATTGAAATGAAATAAAAGCTTGAAGAGCTGTGCTTGTTGGTAAATTCAGTTTATAGAATTAAGGATGGATTATAATCTTGACATCTTTTCAGTCTTACCTTTATTATATACCAACTACTCCTGTTTAAAATTCACTTCTTGCTCCCTCTTGATTTTAAAACCCTCTAAGCCCGAGCATGAGAGGAAATTCTAAGCTGGCATGTGAACTGGTCTGGGTCCCAGACACCAACAGCCAGGCTAACCCCTCCCACCAGCACCACCACCACCACCAAATGTCAAGCCAGGGCCCTGACTCCAGCTACCAGGTGCTGACTTTACTTGCTCGAGTTAAAGTGTTGCTTCCTAAAAATTGGCATGTTTAACTGAGCTATTAATACAATAAATCTTACCTCTAAAGTAAATCTTTCCCTTACTCCCTTTAGCTCAGGTATGCTTTAGCGTAGCTTTTAGGAACATTCTCTTCAAAAACTGCACCTTGCTGGCAGAGTTGCTACAGAATCTGGATTTTGAAAAGAATATTTGTAAAGTACAAAGCATCCAGTAGTCCCATTAGCAAGAAGGTCCATGAAGAAACTGACTGGGAAGTTGATCTGCCTTTATTCTCAGGTTGATTGTACACAGCACTATGAACTCTGCTCCGGAAACCAGGTTCGTGGCTATCCCACTCTTCTTTGGTTCCGAGATGGGAAAAAGGTACGTCTGCCCTTCTTGGTATTGAGAGTTCTTCATCTCTTAACCCCATCAGGCTGAGCTACTGAGTGGTTTAATGGGTACAGTGAATTGCCAGTCTTGATTGTTAGGGCACTGGTTTGGAGAAATACGTGTAATGGAACAAATGTCTTTCTCTTAATTGATAAGATTTGGGTTGTGGAGATAAATTCATTTGTTATACTACCTTGAAACATTTCAGTGGCCCAAGTTATCACTAGAATAACCCAGATCTTACAGTCATAGGGTTGACTGTGCTCTGGTCATGAATATAAACCTTCAGGCCTTTGGACAGAGCTAAGGCTTGCACTTGGTCCGGTTCTGCCTCTCTCCCTCCTTCCCTGGCCGATGGTCAGCGGCTCAGAGTTCCCCATCAGCACAACAGCTCGCTGGCAGGCCTCCACCCCAGACTTCCATGATGTATAACCCCACGGAGGGAAGAGGGGCCTGTATAGTTCTCTCACCAAAGCCGAAGCATTCACTTATCCTGTCTACATTTCCATCTAAATACGAACATGCAGACTTAGCACCACAGCTAAGACATCTGAGAGATCTGACCTAGGCAAGCAGGGGTTGGAGGAAGGCTTAAGTGATTCAGAACACCTCAGTGGACTCACTCAGCAGTGTGCCCGTGTCTCGGACAGGTGGATCAGTACAAGGGAAAGCGGGATTTGGAGTCACTGAGGGAGTACGTGGAGTTGCAGCTGCAGCGCACAGAGACCGGAGCCACGGAGACCGTCAAGCCCTCAGAGGCCCCGGTGCTGGCAGCCGAGCCCGAGGCTGACAAGGTGGGTGCCTGCTGGGGTCGGGATCCATGCAGGCCCATGGCCCCCGGCCCCCCACCTACCCACCCTCAGAGGGCCTTCTCAAATGCTTTGGACAAAATGACAGTTTGGGGACAGAGTCATTCTGATGGTTCGCTATAGCTGCGTTTTCAACACATATTTTTCATTGACTTTTGCATGCTTTCCGGGGTAAATGTAAACAAAAGCTTCCCTTTTAAAAACATGAAATGGATGTGAGACAAATCCCAAGACAATATTTGGTGTCAAAAATCTCTAGAGAATCCTTCCTTTCCTCTTCGTTTTAAAGGATGACTGTGCTCGGCAGGTTTCTGCTGTGAAATCTTGGCTGCTGGCCCTGGGGCCCTGATTCTATTCCTGACCTTGTCCCGGGCATTTCCTTCCACCTCTGTTGTAAAGGCCCTAGAAGACCTGTAACCAAGAGGGCATCCACAGGGATCAGGCTAGTGACTGTAGATGTAACCTGCTTAGGCAGTCC
The DNA here is from genome assembly GCF_001698545.2 of Rhinopithecus bieti. Classification (NCBI taxonomy): domain Eukaryota; kingdom Metazoa; phylum Chordata; class Mammalia; order Primates; family Cercopithecidae; genus Rhinopithecus; species Rhinopithecus bieti. The sequence continues at coordinate 2,379,307 of NW_016806990.1, read as the reverse complement.
TGACACACTGAGGGATTTCCTTCCTCCCCTCAGATAGCAGGAGGTTTTCGATTCGTTTGTTCTGCTTTATCAAGCCCTTGTTATATCACAGGCACTATTACTAGGCCACCAGGAAATAAAAATAAGACCGGTTTCCTGCCTCTGAAGCATACAGGTCTCCGAGGCAAGCGGTGAGAAGACACACAAGCCCATGGCAGGGGGCTGGGGCAGAAATGTGTGCAGGGCTGGTTGCTAAAGAGAAGTGGAGGCAAATGGGCAAGAAGTGTCCCTAAGGAGCTGACTGATGGGATCTGTGCTGGACAGATAGGCTGGGCAGGGCTGTCGCTGAGGCACCGCACCAGCAGGGATCAGCCGGCGTTTCCGCAGGGCCAGAGCTGGGGCTGGAGGAACACAGTGGGAGACAGGTCGGGGTGTGGTGTAGGATCCCTGAGAGAGAGAGAGATGGGAGCTGGAGTTGAGAGGATGTGGGCAGCTGGCCAAGGATTACGAACTGTATCCCATATTCACAGGGAGCCCACGGAAGTTCTGTGCAGAGTGGAGTTGTAGGAAGATGACTGGCATGCACACGTGCTGGAGGTGGGAAGCTGCTCTATTAGGCCATTAAAGATGACGCGTCTCATGCTGCGGCTGTGACTGGGGGATGGTGAGGAGGAGAAAGCCAGCATAAGGAGTCCAGCCTGCTGTGCAGCAGGGAGGAGAGGGAGGGAGGGTCAGAGGCGAGTCTGCTTCCTGCATATCTGGTGGAGGACAGTACCTAGCACAGGGGCAGGGCCAGAGCTCGAGGAAAAGGGATGAGCTTGGTTTTCAAGGTGTTGATCTTCACAGCTGTCAGCTGCGTAGGTGGCAGTGTTCAGTGGCAGTTCCATCCATGAGCCTGGGGCTACAGCAGGAGGCTGCACTGGACGAGAGTGCCCGTGTCATCCTCTTCAGGTGGAAGCCACGCCTGAAGGCTAGGAGATGGGATTTGAAAAAACCAGTGGAGCCACCAACCCCCTTCTCACTGGGTGGGGCCATACAGGGCCTCCTCACCCCCACAGCCCCATCCCTAGTTGGACTCTTGTAGGTCAGGGATGGCCTGAGTGTTGTTTAAAAGTTGATGTTTTGGTTGAAGAAGTAAGCAGCTGGTTTTGTAGTTGTTAGGACCACATATGTTAAAGGAGTATATGTGTCATGGTGGTTACAAAGGTCATCCCAAATTGAGTATAATTATATACCATGGATGTTTTCATCACAGCACCATTTCTATTTATAATACAGTTTTCCACCATGAAGTGGGTCTTTTCAGTGCGTGCGGCGTCATGTTTCTGGACATAAAGATGGTAGTGTTCCACAATGGCCCCGCTTGGCCTCCGTCACTGACATATGTTACTCGATGCCAGACTCAAATGGAGCAGCCCTGGTACACTCAGCCACATGATAAATCATCCCATTCCTGCTCTCCAGAGAGAATCGCAGCTCCATTTTTAGAGAAACACATAGACGTCATTCTGTAAAGAACTGTCAAGGGAGAATGGCTTTAAAGCAGACTACCATGTAGCACCTTTCCCTTAAATTCTCCAGCCAGAGCTTCCATCAACATTTTTCACATTGACTTAGAACAGGCTGCTTTCCATTTGTATGTTCAATATAAAACACATATCATTGCCTGTGCTATTGTAACTCGGTTCTTTCTGTTGCGTAGAGAGGATGTCAAAAAGGGTGCTAGGAGAACAGGGTGGCCAGTGAGAAAAGCAGCTGAGGGTCAGACTTCAGTGGGTATCCTAGAGACTCCAAGCCTAGAGGTGCAGACTCAAGCGTCGGACACCCAGGGCTGCCTAGTCCACACCACAGAGCCCTGGAGCGTTGTCAGAACAGTGGCCTGGGAGTTTTCAACCTGCCTCATCCCCAAAAGACAGCCCCTGCCCCCACCACCCCCGTACAGTGTCCAGCCACCTCCTCACCGCATCTCCCAGCCTTGGGACCCAGGGACTTGTATTGATCTCTCTGCCCTTCAGAGGCTGCCAGCCTCCCTTTGTATATAGCCTATGAAATGCAGATTGTGTAGGTATTTCTTTGTGACTTTGGAGCCTGCATAACGGCATTTTCAAAAAAATTACTGATTCGTGTATCTGCAATCCCAAAGCATGGCCCTGCTCAACTTTAAGGGATGTACTTGAACTGTGGCTTTTCCCTCCCTTGAAGGGCACTGTGTTGGCACTCACTGAAAATAACTTCGATGACACCATTGCAGAAGGAATAACCTTCATCAAGTTTTATGCTCCATGGTAAGTGGCTGTTTAATTAGAAACTACTTTATCCATGTGTACTAAGTCACATCATGTTTTCCAGCTCATCTGCCACCCCTCCAGACTCAATGGTGGGCACGTGTTGCATTTACATGTAGGTCATGTTGTAGGAAATAAGGAACTGTTATTATGCTCCTATATTCAAATATGTTAAACTTCAGTGGCTTTAATTATATATGGAGAATGAGGCTAATGTAAAGTTCTATCAACTTTGGAGAAAACAAAAAAATTGAGGCAAATTATGATGGCCATACTCAGTTTTGTGGTATCTGCACTTTTCCAAATAAATGGACTTTTTTTTTTTTTGGCGAAACAATGAGTGTCATGATGTAGTTTTTGCTCCTCGGTTCTTTTAAGTAGTCAGATTTCTTTTGTAGAGAAATCCAGTAGAGTCTGTTAGAGCCATGCAGTATGCTACGTAGTTTCCTGAACCTGCGTGCCACATGGTCTCGGAGACCAGAGCAGAAGTGGATTGCAGATACTGTGAGATCCAGACAACCTTGGTTCTAAGACTTACCGTGAATGTCCTTTAACTCCTTTGAACCCCAGTTCCCTCAGCTGAAAATGGGAGTAACTTTTGTCTTCACAAATAAAACAATCCATTTGGAAAAGCAGAGTGTTTAGGACAACATTAAATTATTTATCTAAACATGATAAAGGCGCCACTTTTCTTTTTGTTAACGCTCCACATATTCCTGAGAAACTAACCATAGGGGTAAAAAGTTAATAAGCACAGCACTCAAACGAACCGTAGCGATGCCTTTCAAATCATTTTCAACTTTTAAAAACCTAAAGCTCCATAGATCAAGTATCAAGAAAGAGGATCCCCTTTGGCTGAAGGGGAGCCATCCATACGGCAGGAGGGGGTCAGAAGAGACAAGGGAACAGAGTCAGGTAGAAGGGAGGGTTTGAACCAAACTTAGTCATGGCCTTGATGCTCACCCCAGATGGCTGAAGTACCAAGGAGGCCTTAACATGTTTCTGAAATTCTGAGACCCCAAGCGATCAAATCTAAAATGTCTTTGGCATTCAAGTGACTTTTTTAGAAATTGTGTGGCATCTGCTGTCTTCCCTGTTCCTGGTGCTTTCATAAACCAGTTAGTGCAGTTGACCATGGCATGGGAATGGTCTCAGAATCTCAACTTGCTTTCAGACTGGCTTGCTTCTGTCACGTTGTCTGAAAGTCTACCTTGGATCAACTTTTGGGTTCTTCGTTTGGGATGGGAGGAGGAGGAAGAGTGAATGTGCGCCCAGTGGGAGAATTTGGTATTTTACAAATTTCTAGGCAATTGTCTGTCCCATACAGAAGAAACAGGGCTTGTCTTGGCAGCAAAGTGTAGGTGAATGATCTCGACCCAGGATTTCAACAAGCTGTCCTTTTTCTCTTCCTAGGTGTGGTCATTGTAAGAATCTGGCTCCTACTTGGGAGGAACTCTCTAGAAAGGAATTCCCTGGCCTGGCGGGGGTCAAGATCGCTGAAGTAGACTGCACTGCTGAACGGAGCATTTGCAGCAAGTACTCGGTGGGTGCTCGGATGGATGCTTATGGGAGCAGATCCCGAGGGAACTGTGCCTCAGCCACGATCACTCACTCTGCCCTCATCTTCTCAACAATGTGGCTTTTATGTCCCTTTGAGTTGTTTTGAGAAGCAAAAGAGATCCTCTCTCAAAGGAAAGGCATTCTTCTCCGCCCGCTTTTTAGTTAGTATCCATGTTTCAGTGCAGGCTTTCAGGCCTTGCTGTCTGAGTATAAGGCCATGAAGTAACAGACCCCACACCATAGACTGGGGGTCTTCCCACACCACTACTCTTGATGATTGACCAGTGGTCTGTAGCCTTCGCCATAAATACCTGAGCCGCTCATTTTTCACACATAAGCCAGCATTCCAAAATGCAGGGGCTGAATCTCACAATCATTTCCACATACCCTCCTTTCTGAAAGGGCCATGCCAGCAAGTCGGTCCTGGGGTTAACTACTGCCTTCATTCCAAGCTGTTAGCACAATCTGATGGCCTGGAAGATTTGTCATTTTTATTTCTCCTTTTGTGTTATTCAGACACTCTTGGAGCCTTTTAGATGGAGAATAGACGTAACCCAGACATAGTTTCCTTATCATTAAAAGATACCAGTTGTTTCTTGTGCCCTAAAATTCTTAGAAACGAGTGGCAACTGAAAAATGTATCCTCAAGAGGATCTTGCTCTCATGGTCTGGTCTGCAGACCACCAGGGCATCGCAAGGGAGGTCGTTGGAAATGCAGACTCCCAGGCCTGCTGAATCCAAATCTGCATCTTCACCAGATCCGCAGGTGATTGTGGGCACAGTAAAGACTGAAAGGGTCTACTTTAGGGTAAAATCGTTCCTTTGATGCTGATCTTTAATGATGTCATTTTGAATTCGGAAGTGCCCCACGGCTTTGCTTTCTAAAGTCTGCTCCTCTTTTAATGGAATATATACCTTTAAAAATTAGCCACAGAATTTTCCAGCCACAACAGTAGGACTGTATCTGGTTTTATTTAGGAAGCAATTTGTATGTGATCTGGACCGCTGGTTTGCAAACTTTTTTCTTTTTTGGTTTAAGGTACGAGGCTACCCCACATTGTTGCTTTTCCGAGGAGGGAAGAAAGTCAGCGAGCACAGTGGAGGCAGAGACCTTGACTCGTTACACCGCTTTGTCCTGGGCCAAGCGAAAGACGAACTCTAGAAACGCAGTTGGAAGTCACCTCTCCTGCCCGGCTCCTGCACCCCGCATTTAGGAGTTCAGTCTCACAGAGGCCACTGGGTTCCCGGTGGTGGCTGTTCAGAAAGCAGAACATACTAAGCGTGTGGTATCTTCTTTGTGTGTGTGTGTTCCAAGCCAACACACTCTACAGATTCTTTATTAAGTTTCTCCAAGTAAATGTGTAACTCATGGTCACTGTGTAAACTAAATATTTTCAGTGGCGATATATCCCCTTTGACCTTCTCTTGATGAAATTTAAATGGTTTCCTTTGAGACTGAAATAGAGTTGAGGGAAATCAAATTGCTGGACTATTTTTGGCTCCTGAGTTGAGTGATTTTGGTGAAAGAAAGCACATCCAAAGCATAGTTTAACTGCCCACGAATTCTGGAAAGGTGGCCTTGTGGCAGTATTGCTGTTCCTCTGATCTTAAGGTCACAGTTGACTCAGTACTGTGGTTGGTCTGTAGCATGGAGCAGATTTAAATGCAAAACCCCACACCTCTGGAAGATACCTTCATGGCCACTGCTGGAGCTTCTGTTTCTGTGAATACTTCTCTCAATGTGAGAGGTTAGCCATAATGAAAGCAGCATTACTTCTGACTGTGCCTGAGTAAGAGAATGCTGATGCCATAACTTTACGTGTCCATACTTGTCAAATCAGTTACTGTTCAGGGATCCTTCTGTTTCTCATGGGGTGAAACGTTTCTTTAGTTCATCATGTTAACACGAAGCCAGAGTCCACATGAACTGTAAGATTGTATGTCTTCCTTAGAAAGGGTAGGCATGGAAAATTCCACAAGGAGTTAGTTGTATTTGTCACCTGGGGCGACAAGACCAGACGGGCTTTCCCAGGCCTGGGTGTCCAGGGAGGCTCTGCAGCCCTGTTGAAGTGTCCTAACTAGAGTTTCGGATTCTGTTCCTCAGTAGTCCTTTTAGAGGCTTGCTATACTTGGTCTGCTTCAAGGAGGTCGACCTTCTCATGTATGAAGAATGGGATGCATTTGAGCTCAAGACCAAAGACAGATGTCAGCGGGACTGCTCTGGCCCTGTTGTGCACGGCTGTGGCAGCTGTTGAGGCCAGTGTCCTCTAACTCATGCTACCCTTATGATTAAATGCTTTTACTGTCTCCTTCAGGAATAAGCACTTACAAGACTAAGCTCTAAGAGAGGTGTTTGTCCTTTTACCATCGAGCTACTTCCCATAATAACCACTTTGCGTCCAACACCCTTCACCCACCTCCCACACGCAAGGGGATGTGGATACTTGGCCCAAAGTAACTGGTGGTAGGAATCTTAGAAACAAGACCACGTATACTGTCTGAGGCAGAAGATAACAGCAGCATCTCAACCAACCTCTGCCTTAAAGGAAATCTTTATTAATCATGTGTGGTTCACAGATAATTCTTTTTTTAAAAAACCCAACCTCCTAGAGAAGCACAACTGTCAAGAGTGGCTTCAGCTTTGCATCACGAGTCCTGTATTCCAAGAAAATCAAAGTGGTACATTTTGTTTGTTTACACTATGATACTTTCTAAATAAACTCTTTTTTAAAAAAAGTCTGGTCTTTCCTTCAATGTTACAGCAAAACATATAAAATAGACAATAAATTATAGTTTATATTTACAAAAAAAGCTGTAAGTGCAAACGGTTGTAGATTATAAATGTATTATTTAATCAGTTTAGTATGAAATTGCCTTCCCAGTACATGATTGTGAAAAAGACATTTAGAAAATATTCTAAAATTTGATCTGAGCCTCACTTTCTACAAAGGAAATCATGATTTCAGTTCATAAACAGCACTCTTATCCCCCTATCGCTATTTTAAGCTGGGCACCCTCATTTTATTTTCTTTGTCGGTTCTAACCTGTGGCATGGTATGCTGTATAGTAAACAGGCAGAGAACCGCTTTACTGAAATAGATATTAGAGCCGGCAGTCCAGAAGTTAATGTGCTGGTCAAAGAACCGTTCTGATAAAGAAGACGTGCAGCATTGCCTTCACGTGTTACACACCCCTTGCAGCCTCACCTCGGAGTGTGATCAGTCTACTTTTGGTACTAGCAAGGAGTATAGCAAATGGAGGATTGCGGTGTAGAAATGGTATGTTTTGGCAGAAATAAGTATATATTCACACCAACAAAACTCCAGCATGAACATATAACAGCAATGACTGAGACAAAGGCGCCCCATGGAGCCCTGGCTGTGGCCTGGGCTGTGGGTCATGTATGAAATGGAACTTCCTGGGAATGAAATCTGAACAGAGGCGTTCCCCCAACTTCCCCGATTTCTGTTCTCTGTAAAATCTACCTTTGATAGACAGTACTGAACCAGCTGATACTTTAACCAAGAATACATTTAACTCCTTTGAGATTATTTTCCCTATTTACTAACACCCCAAATAGCTTGATCTACAGCTAAAACTAATTTTGGTGGGTTTTTGGGGGAGGAGGGGAGGAAGAGCTTCACGGTTGTTTCTGCAGTTACCAGACTTTACAGACATCCAAACTCAGCTTGCTACAGACCAACAACTACTCACGTCATTTACCAAGTGAGCAAATTATTAATGAGGTCCTTTAAAATCTTCTTGGGTAATAAGGCACTGGCATGAGAGAGTTTCCAAGTCTCCTCGTCCCACCTCCAGCTGTGCTGCTGTGTTTTTAAGGCAGATGTAATCTAGGAATCCAAGGCAGACTGTGTGTGCCCAGCATCTGGTTTCGAGTTAGTGGCATCCACAAGCTCTTACAACCATATTCCTGTATTTTTTCAGAATGACATTGGAGTTGTCATCAAAGTAAAGAACCGAGATGGCATTTAGTTTAGTTGGTGCACAGCACGGTTTGGGGACATACTCAGGGTTCATCAGGTGAACCTGTTCCAAAACAGAAGGGGAGAAAGGTACCTTAGAAATGACACCTGGTCTCAGCTTACTCCCACTTAGAAAACAGTCTCCGAAAGCTCACCAAGGTCTGCACGATCGCGTGGTTGGTTGCATTCATGTGTGCGTTGAGTGGGAAGGAGCATTCCCCATCACAGTAATTGGCAGCGTAGCCCTTGGGTGCAATGATCCAGTCCTTGATTTCATGCAAAGGAAGCAAGAAATGATTAGCATGCACTTCTCACACTATTTGTGCTTTTCAGGAATGCTGAAAAATACCTTTTCACATTGGACAGGCAAGGAGACAGATGCAGGAAGGCTTAGGAATTTGATTGGCAATGCTGGGAAGTGAACCTGGTCGATCTGACCCCAGAGCCCTCGCTCCTTGCAGAGGCCCACAGGGCCTCAGCTGCTACCTGGAAGCGTGTAGGTTGCCAGCAATATGTGCTTGGACCCAAGACAGCCCCTCCAGGAGCCCACGGTGCTCCTGTGGAAGTAGTGCCACTTGCATATGGAAGCTATCTTTTATTGCTCACCACCTATGATGAAAGTTGCTGCCTTCCTTACAAACTAGTGATGGCTCTCAGGTATGGGGCAAACGTGTGCGCTTCTGCATCGTTTGGGTGAGCCAGTTTTGTAGCCATTGGAGAAGTTAACCATCAGTTAATTTTTTTTCCAACCCTGTCTCAATTAAAATTCGTTTAAATGCCCAAATAAATATATGTCCTATGGGCTTTGAAAGGATGAGGTAAGAGTATTGGGAAATGTGGCTACTGATTTTTGAGGGATCACAGAGCTCAGGCACCCTAGGAAGGTGTTGGAGCGCTTGGTCCCCACAGACTCAGCTTCCTCTGCCTCACTCCAGGAGCCTGAGCGTTTGGGAGGGCTCCTCAGGACTTCCATGGAAGGAAGCAGCTCAGCCTTCAAGCTCTGGGTGTTTGGTGATGGCTGCCACCATTCAGATGAGAGTAAACTGCTGAGAAAGGACCTTTGTCCTCCATGTCTGGAGAACTCACCTGCCATCCCAGGTCTTGGAAACTCACATACAGCTCATGCTTCCTGCAAGCTGTTTTCAATTCATTGCTGTTGTAATCTGTTGGAAGAGATCAAAAGACACACTCACCAACTCATTAATTCCTTCAAAGAGAGTCTGCCACATGCCAGGCGCCGTACTGGGCTCAGGACAGCCTCCTAGACACAAGTGTGGCCACCCAACAGCTACATCAGGTTCCCAACTGTTGGCTTGAATGTCTTATGGAGTCTGTTTTGTCTACCCTGGGGTCAGTACTGGGCACAGGGTGACTTGGACACCTTTAAGCAACAGAGGTATGTTGTGAGCCCTGCTGCATGCAAGGCCTATGGAGAACTGGGCCAACTTGCCCGGTACACCCCGGAGGCGCCTGACTGGGAAGGCATCACATTCACATGATCAGACAATCGTACTAGGCAGGATCTGCTGCCGTCCAAACAGGGACCATTTTGAAGCCGCACAGGGGTTTTAAAGACAGCTGCCAGGCCAGGAGAGTATCCTGAAGGAAGAGTAATGATGGAGTGGGGCCTAACCAGAAGAGGGAGAGGGAGACACCGTGCAGGGGCAATGCTCTCTCTGGCTGTACTCCCACCTCACTGCCAGGGTTGAGCCCTTGTGTGCTAATGCAATAATACTAAGCCAGTGGTTCCTCATGAGACTGCTGAAGTGCACATGCCCACCCTGTGCAGCACAGGAACCGCTAGCCTGGCTTAACTCATTCACCAGCAAGAGCACTGGGAGGGCCCCGATTCACTGAGACCCACTGGAGTGATTCTTATGTGACATGCCTTCTGCCTGGCACCACGGCAAATAGAAGGTAAGTCAGACATGGCTTCCCTCCTCCAAGAACTTAGTGAACAAAGGGGTGGTGCGAAACAGACACCAAATAACTCCAATACAAACCAGAATATGGATGCTACGGGCAAAGGCCATAGCAAATATCACATAGGCAAGGGCCATAGGCGAATGTCCCTTCAGAGAAGGGACAGTTCAGAGTGGGAGTGAGAGGAAGAGAGAGGAGTTCTGCTAGAATGGATTTAAGGATGTGTCAAGCACGGTCTGATGAGATAAAGCTGGAGAAATGAATGGCCTAGGCTGCCAACCACGATGCTTCGGACTTCCCACTAGCAGCTCAAAGTGAGCCTTTGCAGGCTTTTGAGCTGGAGAGCAACATTTCGAGCTGTGATTCTAAAGGATTAATCAATCTGGAGTTGTGTTTGAGAGTTCTAGAGAGGATGGAAGGATAAAAGGCAAGGAGAAGGCTTTAGAGAAAGGTCATCTAATGTGAGATGTCAGTGGGTATAAGAGCCTAGGTCATTTGCAGGCTATCCCTTCCCTTTTCAACTACATAAGACAATAAGTCACCTAATTGTTGAAAACCTGTTTGAACTTGATTTTCTAACTTCTAACTCCCAGTCTTCCTGGCTCTGAAGCAGGAGAGAACATGCAAATTTTTTTTTTTTTTTTTTTTTTGAAACAGTCTTGCTCTGTCACCTAGACTGAAGTGCAAGGGCACGATCTCGGCTCACTGCAACCTCTGCCTCTCGGGCTCAAGCAGTTCTCCTACCTCAGTCTCCTGAGTAGCTGGGACTACAGGTGTGAACCACCATGCCCAGCTAATTTTTTGTATTTTTAGTAGAGATGGGGTTTCAACACCTTGGCCAGGCTGGTCTCGAACTACTGACCTTAAGTGATCGGCTCATCTCAGCAAACCATAATCATTGAAAATAACAATGAAATCAGATTAGATATAACTGAAAATCAGATTAAACAGGTTAAACATTAGTTGTGTAATTAACAGATTAAACAGATTACTTAGATTAGTTATACATTAAACAGATGAGCATCAAATTACACACAACTAAAGACAGAATTAAAGAATCCCACAGTATATTTGAAGAAATCTCTTCAAATCTCTTCAAATATACCACAGAGTCAAATGGCCAAAACATATGACTCTCTCTCTGTAAAGAGACATGGAAGAGAGAATGAAAAGTCCAATATATTTCTAATAGGAATTTCTGAAGACAGTAATTGGGGAATAGTAGTATTTGAAGACATAATGACTGGGAATTTTCTAGAACTAAAGAAAGGCAAACATCTTTAAGTTGAAAAGGCCCTGTGAGTTCCAAGTAGATCAGATACATTCTTACCTAGCCACATTTAGTGAAACTATATCAAACACATAAAATCTTAAAAGCAACCCAGATATAAAAATTATTTACAAATAAACACAAATTGGATAGCAAACTTAACAAAAATGCACATTAAAAAATTAAATAATATGAAAATGATGCCATCAATCAAGAATTCCATACCCAGCTGTAGTGGATATTTACTGCTTTTGCTACCCAGCTTTCAGGAACACTTCCCACATGAGGGAATACCTAGATAGGAGGGATTCAGAGCCCCATTTCCCATGACAGATACCTCCCCTCTTTGTCCCCTAGCATCTGAAGTATGGACTCATGACTTCATTAAAGCCAATCAAATGTCTCCACCCTGCAGTATATAACCTGAGGGAGTGACTCAAAGGTGAAATCAAGAATGGGTAGAATGGCAGCCAGTATCTAGGGTGATGACCCCATTGGTGGGATCCAAAGCACATTGTCCCATGACTAGATCTGAGCCTTGATTTCCTGAATTTAAGTCTCCAGCCTTTTTGTTGATTGGGTAAGTTCCCTGGTATCCTTGAGTTATTTTTCTCTTTCATTAGAGTCTGCTTCTACTGCGTGCAATCTAGAGCACTGTGATAGTTAATTTTGTATCAACTTGACTGGACTATGGAAAGACCACGTAGATGATAAAACATCTTTTTCTGCAACAGGGTTTTGCTAGGTCACCCAAGCTGGAGCACAGTGGCACCATCACGGCTCACTGCAGACTTGACCTCCTGGGCTCAAGTGATCCTCCCACTCAGCCTCCCAAGCAGCTGGGACTACAGGAATGGGCCACCATAACAAGCTAATTTGTCACGTAGAGATGGGGACTCACTATGTTGCCAAGGCTGGTCTCGAACTCCTGGCCTCAAGCAAGCCTCCTGTCTTGGCCTCCCAAAGTGCTGAGATTACAGGTGTAAGCTACTGAGCCTGGCAACTGGTAAGACATTATTTTTGGGTGTGTCTGTGAAGGTACTTTTGGAAGAAATAAGTATTTGAGTCAGTAGACTGAGTAAAGTAGACCTGCCCTCACCAACACGGGCAGGTATCATCTCCTCTGTTGAGGGCCCAGAGAGAACAAAAAGACAGAGGAAGGGCAAATTCTCTTTTACTGAGCTGGGTCATTGTCTTCTCTTGCCCTGGGACATCAGAGCCCCCAGTTTCCAGGGGTTTGGACTTCAGGACTTACACCAGCAGCCCTCCCCAGTACTCAGGGCTTTGACTTCCAGCTAGGACTTATACCATTGGCTTGCCTGGTTCTCAAGCCTTTGGACTCAGATTGAATTACACCACCCGCTTTCCTCGTTCTCCAGCTTGCAGACAACAGCTCATGTGACTTCTTGGCCTCCATAATTGCCTGAGTCAATTCCCATAATAAATATCCTCATATATATATATATATATATATATATATATATATATATATATATATATATATATATATATATATATATATATATATATATATATATATATATATATATATATATATATATATATATATATATATATATATATATATATATATATATATATATATATATATATATATATATATATATATATATATATATATATATATATATATATATATATATATATATATATATATATATATATATATATATATATATCCTGTTGATTGTTTCTCTGGAAAATTCTGACTAGTAAAAACCCCGACTAGCTAAGTTATTACTCAATAGGGCATAGAGAGTGCAGAGTGGCAGTGTGCTATCTCACATAGTGTTGACAAGCTTGTCTGGATTTTTTTTTGTTTTTGTGGGTTTTAAAAAATTTTTTGAGACAGGGTATCACTCTGTTGCCCAGGCTGGAGTGCAGTGGTGTGATCATGGCTCACAGCAGCCTCCACCTCCCAGGCTCAAGTGATGCTCCCACCTCAGCCTTCCGAGTAGCTGGGTGTACATCACACACCCGGCCAATTTTTTAAATATTTTGTATAGATGGTGTTTCTCTACATTGCCTAGGCTGGTCCTGAACTCCTGGGCTCAAGTGATCTTCCTGCTTTAGCCTCCCAAAGAGCTGGGATTAGAGGTGTGAGTCACCTCACCTGGCCTTGTCTTTCTGTTAAGGTATCTTCTAAGCAAAGGAGGAGCCTCGGAGTGAGGCACGAGGCCATCTGGGGTGAGAGAATTTCCTAGAGTGTGAATGACAATGTGGAGGCCCTGAGGAAGCAGCCTGCTTCACATATTCCAGGAACAACCATGTGGTGGCTGCGACGTGTTTATTAGCAACCCACATCCTCTATCAACCTCCTGAGCACACAGCCAGACGACATTTCCCACTGCAGTTAGGTGTGGCTATGTGCCTGGATTCTGCCCATGAATGTGGGGAAGAACGGATGTGTGGTACTGCCAGGCCTGGCCCTCCTAACTACCCGCCCCCTCCTCCATCAGTCTTCCATTCACTCTTTCCTTTCCTGCCAGATGGGTGCAGCGGGGGTTCTCCTGAAGACCCCAAGGTCCTAACATCCTGCACTCTTAAAGGTGTCCTGGGTTAGATGATAAACTGCATGATCACACTACTTACAGTCTGAGTCTAAAATTTTCCCCATCCAACCTCATTCTGCTTGTGAAGTAAGCTTCCTCCAAAACACCCTCTCTGTGCTAGGGACCAAAATCTCCATGAAGCCCATCTTGGCACCATGTGGTCATGTAAAAAGCAAAGATTTCTACAAACAACTTTCTTTCCAAGGTCAAGCAGACATGGGCAGTGTGAAAATAATAAATATAGCTGGTCTTTGTCCCTAGTTCCTGGCACCAAGCTTTGACAACCCTTGGACTTTCCTGAGTGTCTTTGTTATGCTCCTGAGGCCCTAGATTGTACACGGTGAGCCCCACACACTCTCTAGGGCCTCATTAGCTTCAGGATGGGGGCTAGTTACCAAAAAAACCAAGCACAGGATTAGGGGGTTGGAACTTTAGCTTAGCCTGGCCTCTGGGGGGCTGGAGATGGAGTTCAATCATGTGGCCAATGATTCAGTTGTGCAGAGCAACTAAACCTCACATAAAAACTCTAGACAGTGAGGCTCAGTGGAGCTTCTAGGTTGGTGAACATACTGATGTTTCAAGAGGACAGTGTACCCAAAAGGGTGTGGAAACTCCAGCTACCCATGCCTATCCCCTTGACCTTGCCTAAGAGTCTCTTCATTTGGCTGGTCCTGAGTCATACCCCTTATAATAAAACTATGATTGTAAGTATAGTACTTTCTTGAGTTCTGTGAATTGTTCCAGCAAATTATCAAATGTGAAGGGCAGTCATGTGAACTCCCAAATTTGTAGGCAAGACAGACAGAAGCATGGCTGCCCTGTGGACCTCACTTGTGCCTGGTGTCTGAAATGAAAGGAGTCTCCTTGGGGACCTAGCCCTTTAACTTGGGTCTGTGGTTAAACTAACTCCAGATGGCTCTCATCAGAAGTGAACTGAGGCCAGATGTGGTGGCTCATTCCTGTAATCCCAGCACTATTGGAGGCTAAGGCAGGAAGATCGTTTGAACCCAGGAGTTTGAGATCAGCCTGGGCAATATAGACCCTCTCTCTACAAAATATAAAATTAGCTGGGCATGGTGGTGTGTGCCTGTGGTCCTGGCTATTTGGGAGGCTAAGATGGGAGGACTGTTTGAGCCCTGGAGGTTGAAGCTGCAATGAGCCCTGATTATGCCATCATACTCCAGCCTGGGTGAGAGACCAAGACCCTGTCTCAAAAAAAAAAAAAAAAAAAAAAATTGGATTGAATTGTAGGACACTTAATCGGTGTTGAAGAATTGCTGGCAGAACACAGGCAGAGACCACCACTTTATGTCTGGACTTCCAGTTTCTTTTTCTGCTGGATGGAACCAAGATGATACAGTCAAAGGGCTTTGCTTCTAACTTCACCAGCAGTTCTGGGTTTCTGTGAACCTGCTGTTGATCTGACTCTCTTCAACGCTCAACAAAGAGAACCTTCTCTGTAAGAATAGCTATTTCTTTTAGAGCCAGACACTGGCATTTTTGTTGTTAAGTAAGGATCAGGGCCAGAGAGAGGAAAGGGAGGAATTCAACTCTCCTGTTTTTCTTCCTACAGATACTCTCGGGCCATGCTTAAATTTCCTCATAATTCCATGGTAAGTGCTGGCAAAGAACGTATAAATATTTGTGAAGGTTGATGCTCCTCGGAAGACTTGTGTCTGCAACTCAGGGTCGGTACCCTGGGTTCTGCATGGAATGACACTGACACACTTTTTTTTTTCTTTTAACAGATTGACAGATTACAGAAAAAACTTCCCCCTCACTCCCACTGCCCTTGGTATTGGTTTTGATGAATGGGCTGAAGAGGGGAAATGTATGTGGTGACAATTCAACAGGAACACGGTCACTCCAGTGGGACAAAGGGAGGTAACACAGCTTTGCCCCAATGGGTTCACCAGTCAAGGGCAGGGCAGAGAAAGCAAGCGAGAGAGCTAGAGAGAGGCAACAAACCAAAAATCAGAGAAGCAGACCCAAGACAGAGGAGCCTCCCCCGCTGCTGGGACAGGAGCTCTCAGTGTGTGACTTGTGGGTGGCCTATGCCAAATACTGGGGATCATCAGGGAGCTTCTCTAAAGTGCAGAGGTCTCAGCCCAATCCCAGACCCATGAGTCAAAGTCACTGAGATCAGGCCTCTGGCTGTCCACGTGCACCTGTGACACCAGAACTGGAACTGCTGCCCTCTAGACAACAGGCTCACACACAGGTAGTGCCATTGCCCTGTTGAGACACAAAGTCTGTCTTGGGACACCAAGGCTCTCCAGCAGCCCCAGACACAGCTGCAATCAAGGCCCAGTATTGGTTCTGAGAGACATTTGCAAGGGATCTGGCTTTTTCAAAGTTGAATGCACAATGAAATCCGGTCCCCCTCGAGGGCAGGCGCTCCAGCTGCCCAAGGCGATCTTCCATCCTCAAGACAAGGCCCCAGGTGCTTATCCAGGGCAACTTGGACAAGCAGGGCCCAGCCATAGGTGGGTTTGGGCAAAAAACTGTTGAGTGATCAGGTGACACAGATGACAAAATCCAACAATCATAAAAGCCCCCCAGGATGAATTCCTTCCATAAGCAGAAGGGAACTCCCAGGCCTGCTCTTACACAGGGAGAAACATTCCCCTTGCCAAAGACTTTTGAGCTTTGAATATATCAGATGTTAATTGCCTTTAGCAGCACAGGTTTCTGTCCCTTTTAATAAACTGCTTCCATAAGGAAACCTTCAGGTACACTTAGTATTAAAAAGCCCAAATCCTTCCTCTCTTCTCCAAATGAACATTACAGATATTTGAACATGGGTTTTAAGTGGAAGTTTTTTTTTTCTAGCACCAGAGTTGATTTTTAATTTGTCCTAAAGCCACTGAAGCAAAAACCATGATAAAACATTCTGCTTTCCTTTATAACCCCTCAACACACACACACACACACAAACTATTTGTAGGAAAAAAATGGCTTTGGACATGAGATTTAAATGGGTTTCATCTCACAGTGTGGGACAGGTAAGTGAGGCCCATCATACAGGAAGCTTCTAAAACTCCCTTCGGGGATGGAGATGAACTCTAAAGATCCAAGACAGGCCGGGTGTGGTGGCTCATGCCTGTAATCCCAGCACTTTGGGAGGCCGAGGCAGGTGGATCATTTGAGGTCAGGAGTTTGAGACCAGCCTGACCAACATGATGAAACCCTGTTTCTACTAAAAATACAAAAAATTAGATGGTCATGGTGGCACGTGCCTGTAGTCCCAGCTACTCGGGAGGCTGAGGCAGGAGAATCGCTTGAACCTGGGAGGCAGAGGTTGCACTGAGCTGAGATCGTGCCACTGCACTCCAGCCTGGCAACAGAGCGAGACTTTTTTTTGTTTTTTTTTTTTAAATGATCCAAGACAGACATGCCTGTTTCCCCTAAGGAAAGTTCTTCAGCAAGAATCTCCATGATCTGTAGTGGAAAAGAAGGTGGCAGAGACAGGCACCATCCCCCTCAGAAGGAGAACAGAGTTGGGCAGAGAGGTCCCAGCTGTGGTGCCCAAAGCATGTCCTTTATGAAGCCTTCATTTTTCCAATACTTTGCCAAGGGAGGCTTGCGTGTCATTCAGGCCTTCTGCACAATGAAATCAGTGGTAGAGAAATAGGCGTTAAGTGTCCCATCCATTCCCAATGGCGGGACCGTGTGGAAGTACCTGCCGTTTTCTACCATAAGAGACCGGGGTGTTCCAATCCAGAATGCATCTTGGAATAAAGCATCCGGTCCGGCCATGGCTCTGACATCCCTCTCCCAAGCCCCAGTGCGTCTTTCATTATCTGTCATTCCTCCAGGTTACCTGGGGGCCAGTACACCTGGGAGGGGCTGGGGGCCAACTTGAAAGGAGCCATACGGAAGTGCATTTTTCTGGAGTCCAGAGGATGGATGGGAGGGAGGACACAGTGATGGAGTCTCCTTGTCCTTGAGACACAACTGAGCTTTCACATCTGAGAGTCCTGTTCTGAGGGGGCTGGTGGAGGGGCATAGCTCCCTTCCTGGGGGCCATCAGGGGTAAATGCTGCAGCTCCCAGCACACACGCCTCTGGCTGATCCCCTTTCTCTGTCCTCTAGCATCTTCCTGCCCCTGTTCCTCCTGTTGCAGGTGCACGTTCCACACAGGCTCTGCTGAGCTCCTACAGTCCGCTCAGTTCTGGTGGGGAGTTCTCATCTCAGTTGCTGGGCCTTGGCCCTGACAATCAGCTTCCTTGCTGACAGCCTCTGCTCCCTAACCTTAAGTCCTTGGCTCCCCTGTGGTGACTGAGGAGACATTCTACAGGAGAAAACAAACAGGAAGGCTGTCTGGGCCCATGTGACAGTGATGGGGCAGGGCATCCTAATCATCCCCAGGCAAACCGAAAACTGCAGAGCAGCTCTCTCATCCAGCGCAGTGAGGACAGGGCACCCTTGGCCCTAACAGAAGGTGGCTAGCTGGGCTGGGACTTCCGCACAGAAGCCATGTCCCCAGGCAGCAGCACATGGACTGTACA
Source organism: Rhinopithecus bieti (assembly GCF_001698545.2). Classification (NCBI taxonomy): domain Eukaryota; kingdom Metazoa; phylum Chordata; class Mammalia; order Primates; family Cercopithecidae; genus Rhinopithecus; species Rhinopithecus bieti. The sequence goes on along the minus strand of NW_016806990.1, from coordinate 2,361,223 downwards.
CATTGCCTATACCCCCAATGCAGGGGTCATACCCCACACTAAGGATAACATCTGGGTTACTTCCATCCAGCATCCTTTTTATCTGGCCCTCCTGAAGAGCCACGCACACAGCGAAGTGCAAAGAAGCCCACTGTTTGTTTAGCTCTGAAGCTCAATCTCTATATGCCATGATGGGCCAGTGACAGGCAGTCTTCCCTGGCAATGGAGGCCAGGAGAGTCCCACAGGTGTGAGACCCAGAGGAGAAGGCAAGGGCGCAGCCACTATCCTGACTCTCAGGCAGGCACTGTGCAGGGAGGTTGCACTGCGGGGCCACCATGCAGCTGCTGCTGAGCATGACGGGACGAGGGCGCTGCAGCAAGCCTGTGGGCTCCCAGGGCGGGTGTGCCTGAGTCACGGCAGCCAGAACCAGCCTGGGTCCCAGTGACCCTGCCTGCTGTGCTTTGCAACTTCAGTAGAGGAGGAGAGAGAAACAAAGGGCAAGACAGGGAGAAGGGAAACGAAGGCAGGAGAGAGAGAATGTCAGGGACACCACAGAAAGCAGGTGAGAAGGAGGGAGAGGGGGAGAGATGGGCAGGGAGCTGTCTCCTCACCAGGGCTTCTGCAGAGGGGCCACTCAGGTTGCCCTGGGCTGACCCCACAGGCCCTGCCAGCTCAGCCGGGTGTCCCCACTCAGCAGGTCACACACAGCCAAGAAAATACCAGCACGGCAGGGGGCTGGACAAAGCGGCATGCTCCACATGTATTTCCCAGCTTTCCTGAGCTCAGGCTGCAGACTCTTCCCAAAGGAAACTTATTTTTTAGAGGGAATAATTCACTACTTTAATTTCCCTTCTCTCCTAGAATGACAAGGGTAGGGGCCACATAGAGGCTGTTAAAGCGGCACCTCTGTCTTCATGGGCCTGGCTGCTCTTTCCATATCTCTGGGGCCGATCTTATCCAAAACAAGCCTCTGGCTCCCACTTTCCCAGCAGAATCAATACAGCCATTGAGGAATGCGCGGCAGGTGCCAGCTCCTTGTGTCACCGACACTATGGGAGACCCGGGACCACACTGGGGTTTTGATTTCTGGTGTCAATAATCTCCTAACAGTTGATGGGGTTGGGGTGGGGGTGGACAGTTTGATTTTCAGAGTCTAGATTTTGTTTATAACTTGGATGGTCAACACTGAGAAGCAAGAGCGAGGCCCTAATTTTTGGTTTTGCTCCAGGAGATTTTAGGATCTCATGAGGCCCCATTTAATCTGGGCGGGACTCTGGTCTCTTTTCAGCCTTTGTCTTGATTCTAAAAGAATATGGAACTGTCCTACAAAAAGACAAAGGTCTCCTTTGAAGACCTAGTTCTAACACCCTCTGTGCTCTAAGCACCTTCTATACTCTCTGCCACTTCCTAGACTGAGTCTCCTGGTCCCAGTGCCCTCCCAAGGTTGGCAATGATTGGGAACGACTTACGCATCTCACGGTACCTGCATAAGCCTCTTCTTATTGCCTTTCAGAATTGTTGCCATTTGCACATTTGCAAGGAGTGAACCTTGGGAAGAGGTAGAAGGGAACTTTCCAGTCTCTTTCACTCTTTGATAGCCATTATCCTTGAACGAGAGTTGAGCATTATAGAAGTGAAGCTGATTCTTTTTTTTTTTTTTTGGTGATTCTAACTTTTAGATCACGATTTGCCATGCCTGTCCTCCATGTCTATGAAGAAGTAAGGTTTGATTTCATATAGGAAGCCCTGAACCAAGCCCTACTTAACCAAGACATCTGCAAGCCAAGCTGCAGGCCCTAAAACTTTAAGATCACAATGACAAATTACAATTTCCAACTTTTCTGGAGAATGATAAACTGCTAGTTTACAGTCCTGAGCCACGTCTATTCCTCCCAAGCTTTGAATGTCCGTGATGGACCAACCCAGTCAGCTCTGGCTATCCCCAACCCATGGAAGCCAATAGTGAAAGAGCGAGGACACTGTAACAATGAGACTCCCACTCTGGGCTGGATCTTCCTTGAAATGTACAGCAAAAGATTGCACAGTTATAATAAACTACTCAAACAGTTGTTTTGCAAGAGATGAATCCTGGTTACTTTATGCTGAAAGCCTACTGAATTGTTCTAACCGGGAAGCTTAAAGGACAGAAGATGTAAACTATCAAGAAGAAGGTCAGCAGAATCTCTGAATGTACTAGAGCCACATTTTCCCCCAAGGTCCTTAAAGATACATGTTTGGGTGGATGGGAAAAGGAGGGAAGGAGAACTTACTCTAAGAAATGCTGGCCGGGCACAGTGGCTCATGCATGTAATCCCAACAGTTTGGGAGGATAAGGCAAGTGGATCACTTGAGGTCAGGAGTTCAAGACAGCCTGGCCAACATGGTGAAACTCCGTCTCTACTAAAAATACAAAATTAGCCAGGAGTGGTGGTGCACACCTGTGATCCCAGCTACTTGGGAGGCTAAGGCAGGAGAATCGCTGGAACCCGGGAGGAGGAGGTTGCAGTGAGCTGAGATGGCACCATTGCACTCCAGCCTGGCCAATAAGAGTGAAACTCTGTCTCAAAAACAAACAAAAAAGAAATGCTAACAGGTGGCATTAGTGCAATGGCAGACTCATTCTAAAGGACAGACAGGGTCTCAAGAGGCTGCTGAGTCATAGACGGTTGGCAGAGCTGGTAGTGACAACACAAACATCAAGACTAAAAGCGACTACTCCAATTTCACAGGAATCATTAAAGTGCAGATGTTTCCAAACTGTCATCTATCAAAACAAAGACCAATTCTGCATCACAGCAGCAGCAGCAGAGCAGACTTTAGACTTACTGGCTGACTTGAAATTGCATTAGCTATACCGTCTCAAGAGAGGTCTTGGAAAGATCCTGGAAAATTAGCCAAATGAAAATTTAGAATCACCCAGTGGAACTTCAAGGCCATTTGTTCATGGACCTTGTCATGGATTGGCCAAGTGGTATCACAGTCCCCCAGAAGATAAAATAGTGAACTCCACGTGAGAGCTCCCATAAAAGAGGGTGAATGATAGCAAGTAGAAGGAGACCACCAAACTGGAGCTACAGAACCTGAGGACAGGTGTTATAAGAGCAGCAGGCTGGTAAGAAATGGAGGCTGAAAAGGAATTGGTAGATTGGTTAAAATCCCCAACGAGGCAAGGACAGCTAGGACCAGGACTAGTCAAACATGTGTAAAAACAATAAATGATACCATGCAGAGGCTATCCAAGCCCCCGGAGAAGTGTAACAGAGCCAACATCCAGCCTTCCTTTAGAGCAGCCAGCTGCAGAGAAGCAAGGGCGAGTGAAAGCCATCCAGGGAGACGTCGATCCAAACCACTATCCAGTGCACACGTTTGGAAAGTCCAGCTTGAAAGCCAAGTACAAATGTTCGAGTAGATTTTGGTGGGTGGTGGGGCTCCTGGACTCTCCCCCGTTGTGCACTAGTCTTGCTGTCTCAGGCATAGACAGCTCAATTCCAAAAATAGCCTCTTATTTCCTTGCCATGTTTCGCCCTGATGACAGGCAATTTGATGAATGAATGCTAACTTCTTTACCCAGATGTAGGATGATCCCTGGTGGGCTGCTGCTGGTGGTGGTTGTTTTGGAGGAGAACTAGCAATTCCCTGGGAGCATGCCATGGAAGAAGAGGGCAGCAGAGACAAAGAAATCTTTTCCTTCCACCTTCCAAAAGATTGACAAGCAGCAAGTCTGCCTGCAGTCACGCCAGAGTACACCACTTTTCTGTTACTGTAACATCTCTCCCTGGTTCATGAAGGCCCAGCAACATCTGGCCTCACAGAGACCCCGAGGGAGAGGAAAACCAGACAGCCCATCTCTCCAGGTAGCAGGCCATCTCTCTGGAAATCTTTTCTGGCAGATGAATCTCTTCCTCAGCATGTCTACTCCCATTAATGGAAGAATAAATAAGGAGGAAAGAGCCAAAACATAAAGAAGCGCTTCGGTGGGCCAGACACGAGCAATTTCCCAGATCACTTAGAGGATCTTCGAAGAGAATGAGAAGGAGGGAGCATCCTTCGGCGTCATTCTTTCTTGGGAGCCTTTCAATAGGTGAGGCCAGAGAGATTTGGTATGAACCCTTTTGCCTTTGGATTGTTGAAAGGGACAAAACAAATTTGGAAGTACTGGCTTGGGAGGTGGGCAGTCGGGGAGACCAAGGGAAAAACAGAGACACTTGCACCTATTACCAATTAGATCAACTTCAATATCCATATTTAATTTAAACTCATCAAATTGAAAAAAAAAAAGTTGAAAGGGACTTGGAAAATAATAATTGGTTGATATTGCTAAAATCAAAATCAGACACAACATCTTTCCTCAATTTAAAAACATTAGTGTGTGCATTGGGTGGGGGGGATGCTGAATAAAATCAAGTGAAATTTTGATTTTAAAAAGCAATCAACATTTCAAGAGATGCCTCTATGTCTGAGGTCCCAATACCAAATTGACCACAGTTCATTAATAAATTGAAGCCTACCATTGGCAGACTTCATCATCATAGCCCGAAGGAAAACACGGAGATTATTAACTCTATTCAGCAGGCTGCCTCTGAAGTGAATCAAGGAAAGCAAGTATTTCTTCTTTTTTTCAAAAACCCCAACCCTGACTGTTTCTAGTGGTGAATACAGAACACCCGTGCTGTGAGCGATGCTTCCAAAAACACCAGGATGACAAGAAGCAAAATGTCACATCACACTGGGTGGTGGATCCTCAAGCTCCACATCCAAGTTACTGGTGAAAGAGACAGTTTACTGAAGTCAGAACCCAAGATGGAGACACTGCTTCCCGAAGAAGAAATCAGTGCTTTGGGAAGCTGCATTAACTTTGGCCACCAAAATGACATTTCCGTACAATTACCTGGAAGAATTAATGCATCCTCCAGATTGTTTTACTTCTTTTCCAGGGATCCCAACATATACCCTGAGAACCTCCTTCCTACAATGGCATATAAATAATCTTTGAGTGCTATAATGAGCCAGATTTTGATGCTTTTCATTTAATTCCAGCAACTCTGCAAGGCATTCATCACCCCCATCTTACAGGTGAGTAAACGGAAGCTGAAACAGGTCAAATGTGTCCAAAATCACAGGGTAGCAACGAGGGAAACAAGTTCTCTGACTGCAAATCCCGCTGCCAATCTTCACCTTTATGGTTGATTCTCAAGCTATTTAAACAGCCAAAGGACCCCAGAACTCAGAACCTGGCAGCACCTGCACTAGACTCAGAAGTGTCAGGTTTCCGTTCGATCCTCACTAGCTATGGGACTGGTTGTGGGGAGGGAACATCCACTCTCCCTTCTTCTGGGCTTCCATGGGTGGATTTCCATGCCACTTCCTAAAACGCATTGAGGAGAACTTTTTTTTTTTTTTTTTTTTTTTTTTTTGCGATGGAGTCTCGCTCTGTCGCTCAGGCTGGAGTGCAGTGGCAAGATCTTGGCTCACTGCAACCTCCGCCTCCTGGGTTCAAGTGATTCTCTTGCTTCAGCCTCCTGAGTAGCTGGGATTACAGGTACATGCCACCATGCCCAGCTAATTTTTTTAGTAGAGATGGGTTTCATCATGTTGGCCAGGCTGGTCTCGAACTCCCAACCTCAAGTGATCTGCCTGCCTCAGCCTCCCAAAGTGCAAGGATTATAGCCATAAGCCACTGCACCCAGCCAGGGAGAACGTTTCTGAAGGACCACTCAGCTGACACTCAGGCAGTAGAGCTGGTTTCTCTCTCTTGCCCTTTGAATGTGTCTGTTCTGAGCAGAACTCACCTTATTCCTTAGCTCCAGGATGAGCACACAGTTCAGGTCTGGCCAATCAGAGCACTCCCCACCCCGCAGTGTGCTTCAGGGTAAGGGACGCAACCCCAGCCAAGCCAACCGGATTGTGCCCCGGATTTCTACTGAAGAAGGGCTCTGTCTGAGGTTGAGGTTGCCAAGGGTAACAAAATCTTGGAACCACTGGTTGCCTTCCTGGCCACCATATAGAGATAGTTTTACTAAGAATTCCACCAACAAAGAAAAATAGAAAAACAGAAAAAGAGAGAGATTCCTGATATCATCTGAGCCCATGGATCCAGCCATGCCTAAAGACAGAATCCCTGGCCAGGCACGGTGGCTCACACCTGTAATCCCAGCACTTTGGAAGGCTTAGACAGGTGGATCACGAGGTCAGGAGATCGAGACCATCCTGTTCAACATGGTGAAACTCCGTCTCTATTAAAAACACAAAAAATTAGCCAGGCATGGTGGCAGGCGCCTGTAGTCCCAGCTACTCGAGAGGCTGAGGCAGGAGAATGGTGTGAACCCGGGAGGTGGAGCTTGCAGTGAGCTGTGATCATGCCACTGCACTCCAGTCTAGGTGACAGGGCGAGAATCCATCTCAAAAAAAAAAAGATAGAACCCCGAACCTCTTCATTAAATGAGCCAATGAAATCCATCCTAGGGGGCTGAGTTGATCTTCCTTCCCTTCTAGCCAAGAGCACTGACACATACAAGTTCATATTACACAAGTGTACCAAGTTTGCTTGCACATCATAACCCCCCAGCATAACGCAACTAGAAAAAAGAAACTAGGTGCTCCCAGGGTTTTGATAGGAATTTTAAAAAGAGTTGGAGAAATGTAACCAAACAGAAAGATGCTTGTCTGGATCAACAGGCAGTCATGAGGCCTGCAGCCTGGGTCTTCAGGTAACAAGTGTTCCACACCGAGGGCCCTCACAACAAACGTAGATGTTCTGTGACTGTACAAGGTACCATCATGCATATGACGCCTACCTGCCTTTGGATTTGCTGTGCAGAAGCTGCTCAGCATCTGAAACTGTGGACACAACTTTTGTTCTGAGGCCAAGAAGGCTTTCTGGAAATACAGGCTCCCCACAAACCCACCTGAAGCACTGGAGACCCGCGCCACGTCCTGGGACTGGGTAGAGCGATTACGACTCTGTTGTCGGCGCCGGCCAGAGGCTGACCTGGTGGTGCGCACGTGGACCTCACTCACTTTGAAGAAAGCCACCATGAAGGGCTGCTTGTCGTAAGGGCCGTCTCTGCCCACCAGGCCTGCGGCTCGGGGGTGGATGTGGACTCCTTTAAGGCAAATCAAAGCATGCATCTCTTTATTCCACAGAAACTTATTCCTGTAGCTACAACAGTTAACGGATACTTCCTAGTTTCCCAAGTGCTAATAATTAAGAATGAGTGTGAAGAAGAAATCATGTATCCCCAAACCTTGGTTGGCACCCATGGGATGGCACCTTTTGGCAGAATCAAAGCACTCCTTTCCAAGTTTCAGAATCACATGAAGGAGTGGCGTGAACTCCTGGGCTCTCCTGTTTCTGCTAGATTATGAATCTGCCCTCCTTGCTGGACAGATCAGCAGTGGGGACCTCAGGCTGCTGGCTCTGATGCTGCAGGAGGAGCGGGTACTGCAAACCTGTTCATCTGTCAGGATTTAAACAGATGCGCCTGCCTCTCTCTTACTCGCTGCGTTCCCCGCAACCTGCCTCTGCCTAGGAAAGCTGTCGTCCCATCGCCATCCTCTTGGAAACATTACCACTCTCCTGTCTCCAAGTGGCTCAAGCCTGTTTTCAACTCCTGTCTAGGAGGCCTCCGGGAAAGGTTTCGGTTCTCAATGCAAGTCATGGGGGATCAGTAAATGAGGCCATCCTGAAGCTGAGGACTTGACTGTAGCCCGCGGTTCTATCACAGCTGCTGTAAGGAAAATGCATGAACCTGATGACCTGCTGGATGTTGGGGGCTTGCGGATAACAACTTACCATCCCGCGTCACCACGCTCAGCTGAAGCCCCATGTTATGCTGCGGGGTCACAACCCACAGATTGCTAGTGGCCGTGATGTCAAATTCCAGCCAGCCTTCTTCTGAGGCCCACACTACGCGGGTGTCCAACAAAAAAAGGTCAGAGTCTCTGAAAGAAAGAAAAAACGGCCCGGTGAATAGCGCACTGCCTGAAGCTCCTTCCCACTCTGTCCCGTCTCAGAGTCAGGATAAAAAATGCCCGAGTCAGATCACATCCACTGGTGAGGCACAAGCACAGGGACCTGCCGTGGCTCTGAAAGGTGTGGTACCACCCAGGACACAGGCATGACACAATTAGGAGAGACAGGTACACCTGATAAGGTGCTTCCTAGAAATCAGCTTTCACCTGGACACGGGCAGACCCTCTCAACTTTACCAAAAATCTTGCTAGTGCTGCTTATGACAGATCTTTTTGCGAATTAGGATAAATTACAAATAAATGATTTTTTTTAAAATTATTTTTTGAGACTGGGTCTCCCTTTGTCACCTAGGCTACAGTGCAGTGGCATTTAAATTTTCCTACTTCTATTGTATTTTAAAAATTTATGATACTATATTAGTGACTAGCTTACTTTATGGCTAATAAGCTCTAAAAGCAGGGAAAGTAGGAGACAGCAAGAAACAGGATTAAGAAAAGATAAAAATCAGGATCCGTATGAGCATTCACAAATCGGGCTTTGCTCATTTTTTCTTTTTTTGAAATTGGGACTGAAAATCTTCATGTTTGTTCCTTCATGAAAATAAGGAGAAACAAGAAGCCACATCACATGCCTGAGTAATCATCTACTATTTTAATTAAGGCCTCTGTATGGTCTGCAGTGAGTATCCAGTCCTTCCCCATATGGACGGTGTAGCCGGAGGTGGATGCTGAGTGATTTTAAAGTTCATCCCAGCACCGCTGTGAGCTACGGCTGGGATTCTTTGAGGCAAAGTCATAGAATCCATTCCTTCCATCAGGCTCCTCAGGGAAGACTATGACATTTTTCACAGTTTTAAACTAACATAATCTAGGGGCTGTGGGATGATGGTGTGAGGGTCTCCTGTTCACCCGCGTTTTTTGATAGGTCAGTGCCACGGACGGTCATCTTTGTGTGTTTTAGGGACAACCTGAATCTGTGTATCCATCCCACGGCCACTAGAATGAGATGGCCTGGGACTCCCATGACAGGGAGGGCTATATTTTGGCCATGGAAAGACTCAAAGCTCCTGGTATTGGAAATATTTTGCTGCAATATCTTACAGAGATAGAAAAATGACTAAAATTAAATACTAAGTTTAAGATGAGCATGCATTTACGTAAGTTACAAAGTGCTTTCATCTACTTCTCTTTGCTTGGTCCTTACACCAATCCTAAAAGCTAGGCAGAGTATCACTGTCTCCACCTTGCAGCTGGGGAACCTGAGACTCAGCCATGAGGCTACCATCATGTGGTCAAGATCTCAAGCTAGTAAGTGAAAAAACAGGACTTAGTTTTGGATTCAAAAAGCTTTCCATAATAACATACTGTCTCGCTGAGATGATTACCAAAGACAGCCTGTGATGAATGAACGAACTTCATCTCTAATCCATCAGATACTTACGAGGCCACTGAAACATCAAGTTCAAATGGTTAGATTTCTCAGAGGAGGAGCAAACAGTTTCTCCTGCCTCCATGGCCACTTAGAGTGAGAAGGGAACTCTACTGTCTTCTTTTCCAAGTATAAACAGTAGGCACAGCTAAAAGTCGTTTACTCAGCTGCTTAACAGAGTCTGCGGGAGGCCACATTCTGGCCTGCCCGGTTGAAAGCTCTCTGCTATGTGGATGCGTCACACCCCCTGTTGACAAATTACCCCCCATCACTGAGGTAACAACTGTTAGCAGGGAGATGGGGGGACGGGTGTCCATGGAAAACAGCAAGCAGAGATTGGAAGGCCAAGGCTTTGAAGTTCAGATGTAAGAGGACATCAATTCTGTTCTGGAAGGTCACAGAAGACCCTTATCCAGCAATAACACAGACAGTACAGACAGCACTGTGGGAAAGTAGCCCCGGCCCCAGAGGAAGCACAGCACACACAGGTGTCATGGGCAGAATGTGGCTGGCACTCTCCAGCATCAAGACCCAGTAGGAATCTCAGGAGTAAGGCTGCCTTCAAGGCAGGGCCCATGAGTGCATGCCGAATTACCTCTGACAACTCGATTAGACACCTACATTGTAAAGACTTACAATAAGGATACAGAGAAATACAGTTCAAAGTGTGAGGGTAGCACAGCTGGCAGAATGAGCTTTTGTTTTTAAAGATCAGGGTTTGTGATAAAGAAAATGGCAGCCTTGGCCAAGAGAAAGTGGGGAATGCGACAGATGCACATCATCCAAGGAGGAGGAGGAAAACAGAGAAGGGCAGAAAGAGAAGGAATGAATTAAAGAGGGAGAACATGAATCAAAAGTTAAACTTGGGGCAAAGGCAGAAGATTAGGATGACCCATCATGACACAAAGCAATTGCAGTCAGTGCGGATTCTTGGATGTGGGGAGACCAGTTTCCATCCCGACTCTGCTACCGAGTCACTTTGGGGCCCCATGAATTTGCATCATTCTGTGGCACACTTTTTCTAACCGTACAATGAGAACACTGCCTGTTCTCACTGCTTAAGAGGCCTGTGAGGTCAACAAGTGCAGTCACAGTGGCTGAGCCTTGAAAGACAAAAATTCTCTGGGGTCCTGTGGCAGCGAGGAAGGCTTGGACTTCAATGTTTAGGTCTAGAATGCTCGGGGCCTTTGGAAGGGGAGTGAGGCAGAGCATGGACTTAAGATAACTGGGCCAAGTGGGATAGAGGAACAGGGAGTACTGACTGTGTCAACAGCCTTTATTCCTCAGGACAGCCAGAAAAGGCAGGACCTATGATGTCTCTTGTACAGCTGAGCCCCAGAGAAGCTCTCAAGGTCACATGGCTGTTAAGTGGGGCAAATGGAATTTCATCAGAGCCCAGGCCCTTAGCCATCACATATCTAAAAGGTAGAGTCATGAAGCAGACAGGGCAGAGGCTGAAAGTACTGTCCAAGGGCTCAGAATAAAGTAAGGGACCAAAATCTACCACATACAAATGCTAAAGTCAGCTGGATACAGAAAATACAGTAAGATACACAGGACAGGCACAGGTTAAAAATCACCAGTTGGGAAGGCTGGGTGTGGTGGCTCATGCCTATAATACTACAACTTTGGGAGGTTGAGGCGGGAGGACTGCTGGAGGCCAGGAATTTGAGACCAGCCTGGGCAACATGGCAAAACCCTGCCTCTACAAAAAAATACAAAAATTTGCCAGGCATGGTAGTGCACTCCTGTAGTCTCAACTACTTGGGAAGCTGAGGCGAGAGGGTCACCTGAGTCCGGGGAAGTGGAGGCTGCAGTGAGCCATGATCGCACCTCTGCACTCCAGCCTGGGCGACAGAGTGAGACCCTGTCTAGATAGACAGACAGACAGACAGACAGACAGACAGACAGATTGATCACCAGTGGGCCTCCCCGTTCAGGGTCAGGTAGGTATGAAAGGTGCATGCAGGAAGGTGCCCGAGATGGCTGGTGTCGGTTGCAGATGGTGGCATTGTGGTGGAGCCTCAGTGACCCTCTCAACCTTGCCCTGCTCCTTCCAAGCAGAATGCCGTGTCCAGCATGAGAACATCACTCACGTGCTCACACCACCAGGGAGAGGAACTTGAAAAAAGAATGAAGCTTTAAGACATAACTTCATGGGCTCACCCTCAAAGCTTCCAACAACTCAGATATTGAAGAGATGCTATTGATGGCAAATCACTAAAACAGTTCTGGTCTAACCCGCATCTACTAACATTGCCTCAGGGATACATGGCCTTCCTAGTCTGCGGACTGTAAAAGCATAGCCTCGAAGAAGATGCATGTGAGTCTGCCACGTGAAAAACAAGCTTTCCCTTCTAAATCTCACTTCAGCAGAATTGAGAAGAGATGTTCTCACCTAAAATGTGTGTCACTGATAAAGAATCCTACAGACTGGCCAAAATCATCACCATGCCTACATTATTTGGACCTTCCTATTGAGGTGGCACACTCTCAAGTTGGCAAACCATGAAAGAAAATCTTGAAACAAGGGAAGATAATTTTGAATGCAGTTATTAACTCTTTTGTTCTCGACTAACTCAGACCCTATATTTGCATGATGAATACGCTTCCGATTTTTCAAGGATGTAACAGTGTCATTCTTCTCAATGTTATTCCAACCTTAGGGCATGATATTCCTCATACTGTGGTCATCCTGGGCAAATGAGGTTCTTAACAAATTAATGCAGCTAATAAGAGATTTCTGGAAATTTTCAAAAATTCACCCTGGCATTAGAGTTAATGAATCAGAAAGCCACTCACAAAGACTTGTAGAATGGGTGTTTGTGGGCAAGATTTATCCCTGCGTATCCCTCCCATCACACAGCCTCCAAGGCGCATGCCCACATCAGTGATACACCACTGGGCCAACAGACCGAGAGCACCATTGCCAAAATACAGCAGGCCGTTCTCTTCTTTGCCCTTGGAGAAGGGCAGGAGGTGCCTGAGCTCCTGGTGGATAGGCTTTGACTCTTTCCTGACAAACCACACACCCATCAGGTCACAATGCCCGGGTCAAAGTACAACACTGTTTACTACTAACCATTTTGCTAGAAAAATGCTTTTGATAAAGTGGCATTTATATATTCAAAATGAGATTTACAAAATAATAAGGTGACTCTGTGGTCTTGTTCTTTATTTCTTCATAACACATTCCTTTGCATTTGTACATCTGGACTTGATGTTAAATTAAAATGCAGAACAACTTTCAGACACAGAGGAACTGACTTTCTGCAATAAGAAAAATTCAATTTTCAAATAGAATGAAAGTAAAAAAAATCCATTTGCATTTTAGAAAATTAAAGAGTCAAGCTCATGCTTTTCCTTTTCCTTACATAAGGTACAGTATAGATTATGTTTAAACTTTTACCATTAGAAAGATAGAAAAGGCATCATGTGTTTGAAAATAGAGTACTACAAACAGGAGCAAGCTGCTGCATACATGTACACATACACATTTGAGTAATGAAGATGAATGAACGTTATTTGGTTACTCTTGCATTTTTTTACAGTCTTTGATATTATTCAATTTTCACTCAATGGTTAGCATGATATGAAGAGATGTTTCAAATATCAAATGTACCTTGATTCTGTAGCGGCTATTTCATCTTTAACAAACCAATATAAATCACATTGCTGTCAGAATATTAACACAGCAAACCTTAACATGGTGTTTACTATGTGACTGTTCTAAGTGCTCTTACATATATTAATGCCTCACAACAATCTTTTTTCCATTCTCCTGCCTCAGCCTCCCAAGTAGCTGGGACTAGAGGCACCCGCCACCTCGCCCAGCTAGTTTTTTGTATTTTTTAGTAGAGACGGGGTTTCACCATGTTAGCTAGGATGGTCTCGATCTCCTGACCTCGTGATCCGCCCGCCTCGGCCTCCCAAAGTGCTGGGATTACAGGCTTGAGCCACCACGCCCGGCCCACAACAATCTTAAGAAGTAAATACTATTAATGCTATTACAGGTTTATAGATGAAGAAACTGAGGCACAAAGAGATTAAGTGGGCAGGGCATGGTGGCTCACGACTGTAATCCCAGCACTTTGGGAGGCTGAGGCAGGCAGATCACTTGAGCCCAGGGGTTCGAGGCCAGCCTGGGCAACATGGCAAAACCTTGTCTCTACAAAAAATAAAAAAATTAGCTGGGCATCGGCTGAGGTGGGAGGGTCTCTTGAGCCTGGGAGCTGCAGGGTGCAGTGAGCTGAGATTGTGCCACTGCACTCCAGCCTGAGTGACAGAGCACAATTCATCTCAAAAAAAAGAGAGCGAGATTAAGCGGCTTGCACGTGGTCACACAGCCAGCAAGTGCAGAGCTGGAATTTGAACTCAGGCAGTTTGGCTCACGTGTTGTACGTGCTCTTTTACCAGTAGTTCTCAAGTGTGGCCTGCATCAGAATCCCCTGGGGGGCTTAACACACGGATTGCTGCCCCTTACCCCTGGGGCTTCTGACTCAGTAAGCTTGGGGAGGGGCCTCAGAATCTGCATTTCTAACAGGTTCCCACGTGATGCTGATGCTGCTGTTCTAAGAACCACACTTTGTGAGCCAAGGACCTAAAGCCAGACTACCTCTCCATGAAATATGAACAGTATCACCTGTGCCTGTTTTATGAACTTAGGGTTGAAAGCTATCTGCTCTCAAGATTTCTTGCTCCTCTCCCTAAAACAGTGCAAACCAAATGTAGGCTGCTCCGCAAGTCAGTGTGTCTTATGGATTAGCTTAACCCTCAGGGAGTCGTCGAATTAGGCTAATAAACAGAACTGCAGGTAAGATCGAGTCCAAAGTATCAGTGTTATTAGAAGTCTTGGTTCTATGTGCCCAAGGCAGGGTAAGAGCGGGAAAGAGGATGGTATCTTTATAGAAATTCACGGCTACCCAGTGTGTTCTCTTTGGCCACATAAACACAACAATGCTTCCATACACTGGGGTATACTCTAACCTTCACTAGTGATCAAGTGTGGAGTTTGCCACCTGTTGTTTTTATTTAGTTTATTTATTTATTTTGAGAGGGGTCTTGTTCTTTCGCCCAGGCTGGAGTGCAGTGGCGTGATCTTGGCTCACTGCAACTTCCGCCTCCTGGGTTCCAGTGATTCTCCTGCCTCAGCCTCCTGAGTAGCTGAGATTACAGGTGCATGACACCACACCTGACTAAGTTTTGTATTTTAGTAGAGACGGGGGTTCTCCATGTTGGTCAGGCTGGTCTTAAGCCTCTGACCTCAAATGACCTGCTTGCCTCGGCCTTCCCAAGTGCTGGGATCACAGGCATGAGCCACTGCCCCCAGCCCCCACTACCTTTTAAACATGGGACATGCAAATCTTACATGTTTTAGTTCTCATCACCAACCCTACATTTCCACATTCCTGTCCAAGGTGGGGAAATGAAATAGTAAAAGTGCTATTGATTTTTTTAAAAAAGATGTTTTACAAAGTAATCTTTTACAAACGTTTTTTATTTTTAGTTTTTATGGGTACATAGTAGATGTACCTATTTATGGGGTTACAAAGTAATCTTAACCACTGGCATGGCCTGCCTCCCACAAAGCTGGACAACATAGTGTGGAGACATACATAACCAAAGCGATCTGTTTCTGGACATGAATGATAAATATAAGGCATAGTTTCCAAAATAAAAATCCATTTTCTTTTCTCTTCACGTTTACCAAGTAGATAAGCAGTTTCCAAAGAACAGCATCTCCTGCCCACAACCCACTGACTCTCCCCGCCAGCATAAAATGTTTTAGCATTGAGTGTATATGATTCTTTATAACTTTAATTCCTCTCCATAACATTCTCTTCTACCCTGTGCCTTACAAAGAACAGAACATAGGCTGAGGAACAAGAAGGTCTGATAGCTCCTTGAGGTTTTTTTTTTTTTTTCCAAGTAGACCGTTCTAGGTATAAGGCATATGCCCTTGACTAGGAAGATGAAACTAACCAGTTACATAACCTGAACCATGGGTCACTTGTATTATCCTTTTCAGGGGCAAAGGAACAAATACTGAAAAGCTCACTGCTTGCCTGAGGCCCACACAGAGGGAGCCAGAGATTATCAAGTCAGCAGTAAGATTTCAGGAGTCCCTAAGGATCATACCTGTGAAAGCCAGAGACAGAAAGAGAAAAAGGTGTGGCTGGGCACAGGGATAAAAGGCTTTGGTTTTCTTCTGCCCAAACTATAATAGTGTTCTCCCATCTTGGCTTTCTCAAATTTGCCCTTCTCTTCAAAAAAGAAACCCATCTCAGGTATCTAAAAAGGGTGAACTTTTGTCTTCATTTCAGCAGGCAACACTGAAAATCCAACAGATTTTATAGAGCAATCAGTCCATAGGTAATGCTTTTCCAAAGAAACTACTCTCCACCATCCTAGCACTGGATCAACTACTGGGTTCAGATCTTGTTTCCAGGTCTATGCCATTTCATTACTGAATCAAATGTCAACATTTGTTGGGATTCATTAAAAAGATTTCCAAATGAAAATGATAAAACATAGACTCAAAGACTTAAGCTTCTGGTCATGATGTATCAAACTAACATTCCCACCAACAAAACCGAATTAACTTAAAAACAAACTTGTTTGAAGTTCTCTTAGAGCAACGAAGCTCGATGGTTCAAGACCTCAGGGAAAAAGGAAATGCATTAAGGTGAGCCTTGTGTTTGCCGCTGCCTTTTCCTTTCAGGGCATTTGATAATTCTAGAATGAGGCACAGACACCAAGCAGCAAGTGGTAGCGGCCTAGAGCTTTACGCAATATCACTGGCTGGGGAGCAAATCAAAATTCAAGGCAGCTAGTGTGTGAGAAGAGCTAAAGTCTCAGAAAAAAAGGGGGCTGCATGGAAATGGGCTCATAAAAGTGAGCTCGTAGAAGTTTGGTTCACTTCGATGTAGTCCCTTTCCTTTAGGACTTTGGCTCCTCAAGTCCTGGTCTCCTTGAACTCCAACATTTCCATCTGAGGTATTTGCCAGATATTAAGCTGTGTTTATATGGGATGAGGAGTTGAGAAAACAAGCAGAAAGAAAGTGTTTAGAGGCTTAAAAGCAAAGCAGAGGGTTTGGAAGTCTCACAGTGCTGAGGAGCTAAAAAATCGAGTGCAGAGTCCACCAAGGAAGGCGGGCTCTTGTAAACATTCCAGACTTTTATGTTTTTTTTTTAAAGATTTTTAAAAATTAAAAAATGTTTTGGAGACAGTTCTGCTTTTGTCGCCGGATGGGAGTGCAGTGGTGCAATCATAGCTCACTGCAGCTCTTGACCTCCAAGGCTCAAGCAATCCTCCCACCTTAGCCTCCTGAGTAGCTGGGATTAAAGGTACGAGCCACCGTGCCTGGCTAATTTTTTTTTTTTTTTTTTTTTTGTAGAGACAGGGTCTCCTTAGGTTTCCCAGGCCAGTCTTGAACTCCTAGGCTCAGGCAATCCTCCCACCTCGGCCTCTCAAAGTGCTGAATTTTAGATGTGAGCCACTGTGCCCAGCATTCTAGACTTTTAGCTGAAAGGGATAAACTCTAGGAGAAAGGGACAACCAGAAACAGATAAGCCTTAATACATCCTTAAACACTGCCTAAACTGGAACAAAAAGAAAAAGGTGATTTGACCATATTTTGTCTGCCTTACAGAAGAACATTGAATCTAGTCTGGAAGGAGAGAACAGTATCTAGAACTTTTTTTTCTAAATAATGTCCAGAAATTCATAAATGGAAAATTAGCAGGCTTGCCCAGAAATAAAACCAAATAAGGAAAAATTAAGGGAAAAAACAGATAATGGAAATAGACCCATAGGTGATCCAGAGAGCAAAGTTATCAGATATGGTCTTTGAATCCAGCCTTATATAAAAAGAATGATAAATCACAAGCTGAACTTGCTCCAGGGATGTGAGGTTAGTTTAACATTTAAAAGTCATTTAATATGGCAGACACATAACATTATAAAGGAGAAAAATCATGATTGTCCCAAAATTCAGAAAAAAACATTTGATAAATCCACCCCCATTCCTAATTTTAAAAAACTCTTAGAAAACTAGAAAGAGAAGAATTTCCTTTATCTACTAAAGAGTTATCTACAAAAATATTTAGAGCAATCATCATTCTTAATGATGAAATGCCCTGAGATTAAAAAATCTGACAGAAATCTGAACAATTTCAACATTGCACTGGACATCCTAGCCAGCACAATAAAACAAGAAAAAGAGAAATAGAAAATAGAATTGAAAAGGAAAAAATAAAATATTTAAATTATATTCACAGAAATTCCAAAAGGCCACGCAGAAAAACTATTTGAATTAACATGTAAATTTGCAAGGTTGCTGGATACAAACAAAATCAATGGTATGCTATATGTGAGCAAAACCAATTAGGCACTGAATTTTTTAAAAAAAACTAATAATACCATTTATAATAGCATCAGAAACTTCAATACCTAAAATTAATCTAATAAAAACGTTTAAGACATACAAAAACTATATTATTGAGAGTTATTAAAGAAGGCCTGAGTAAATACCACATTCTTGAATTGAAACACTCATTATTGGTGAGATGTAAACCCTTCCCAAATTGATCTCTAGATTTAATGCATTTCCAATCAGAAGCCCAGCAAGTTTTTTGTTTTTATTTTTTGTGGAAACAAACTGATTTTAAAATTTATATGGGAACGTGAAGGGCCATTAACAGCCAAGAAAGTCTCAAGAACAATTTTGAGGTTACACATCAGATATCAAACCTTATTATAAAACTGAAGGAATTAAAATAGTGGAGTATTGAAGAGAAAAATTAACCCATGGAACAGAATAAAGATCCAAAAAACGGACTCACACATACACAGTCACCTAATTTATGAGAAAGGTGCCACTAAAGCACATGAGAAAAATATAGTATTTTCAATAAATAGTACAGGGTCAATTAGGTTTTCTATTCTTACACATCTGGTCTATGTAATCTACTTCAGTGGCTTACCTATGGTCTCAAAAATCTCCTACTGTAGTTTAGCTCATTCTGCTGAGCTCAAAACTTCTACATCCCACATCGTCTCGGGTACTCACACCATGACTCAAACGTGCACATCTGAACTCAGCTTCATTCCCCTGCTTATTCCTGTGTTCCCAATCTCTGTGAGTGGTTCAGAGTGCGGTATCGAACTCAAAATTCTGGAAAATGTATTTTTACTCTTTTCTCTCCTGGGACAATTATATTCTATCTGTAAAATAGGTAAGATTTTGTGAATTCTGTCAAAAATTAAAGCAATAATTCAGTCTGGGATTGTTCCTGGAGACTCTAGCAGCAACCTTCTGTGCTGGCCTGAGGAAATCTTCCCGTTTTAGTGAGGAGGGAGGGATGAAGGGGGAAGAAAAGAATATAAATTTATTACCACTGAACTATACACTTAAAAACGGTAAAGATGGTAAATTTTATACGTAGTTTTAACTTCAATAACAATGTATTAAAAACATGAAAACCAACTATAGAGCAGCATTTCCCTCCTTGATTTTAAGATGCATTTCTTCAAGTCCTAAGGATTCTGAAGTTAAGATGAACATATAAACCAAACTCTAAAACCAAATGACAAAAAACATCCTTGCCTATTTCTACACAGAGGAGTAAGTTGGAATATAGCTTAAATGGAACATAAATTTTAGATTTGGTAATTCTTCAAATGTCTCCCAAAAGACTGTACCGTGATAGAACATGGAGAAGAAAAGTTATCGTACACACAGAAGATGGATCATCACTGCCAAGCAACACAAATGCCAAAACACAGAGAGCAGAACACGGAATTTCAAAACTAGCAGAGATGAGTGTGGCCGATTCACGGATCAAACAGGACCATTACTCAGATATTGAACGTGTCTGTTATAATTTCTGGTTGGCTTTCAAGAGATGCTCTTTGACTTCTAGGTCTACAAAATTCAATTACAACAGTAAAAGTATGCCTTTAACCAAATAAAAAATGTAGAAGAAAATGATATTCTCTAAAGACCTCAAAATGTCACTATTAATATAAAGGTGCTACAGAATAAAGGTCATGAGTGCATGTTGTGAAAAGCACGTACTCATGATGCTACCGTGCGTGACTATGGAAGGTCAGAAGTTATTCAGAGCAGTCTGTACTCTCGGTGTGAAGTCAGCTTAGTATGTATGCAATACAGACAAAATAGTAAAGAAGTAAACTGACAAATATATCATACTTTGTGTAAATTTATTCCAGTCTTTCTTCCCCTCTACTCCCTCCTCTAGAAAAGCTGTTAATAGACCAGTGGTTGATCAAGAGATCAATCAAGTTTTGCAAAGGTTTTCTGTGGGAAGGCCTTAGACATCCAAGTACCAGAGTCTGAATTCTAACAGACCAGATCTTCACTACCCATGAAACTCTCTCATTTGTATTCAAACAGAAGCATCCCTGGGATGTCTGCTTCAAACCTAAGGAAATGGAGGTGTTAATGTGTCATAAGGAGGTTGCTTACCTCTTTCCAGTACTTCATCTTTATCTTGAGACTGTACCCACATCATCGAAGTGACTTTTAGGAAGCATAGCAGACAACAGTTTAGGAATTATTTGGTCTTGGCAAAATTCATATGTGCCATACTTTGTTCTCTCAAAGATAACATGCCTGCCCTGTCTATCTGATTGGGTCATGGTAAAACCCTAATGAGAAAACATAAGAGAAGGCCTTTTCCAAACTGTACCTACTATATAAATGCAATTTTTTACCTGCATCATCACAAGGACACAATGATTTATAACACCAAATTTTAACACCAAAGTCATCTTTTAACCACTATGCAGTACCATGGAGTAAACGTCTAAAAATAAAAAAAGCACAAAGGCATCCTGTGCTACTCAAGCTTAACGACGCAGACTATTGTTGCAGCCTGATGGGTTCTTCTTGCCCGCTGCCTAGAAAAGCCAATGCACTGAAAACAGCAGGTATTACAGCAAAGAGAGGTTAATAATCACAGGGCCAGCCAACTAGTAGGACAGGAGGTATTTCTCAAATATGCCTCCCCAAGAATTTGGAGGCTAGGGTTTTTTTAGGGTACTTTGGCAGGCAGGGAGCTGGGGAACTGAAATCACTGATTGATCGAGGATGAAATCACAGGAGTGTCTAAAACTGTCTTCACACAGCTGAGTCAGTTCCTGGGAAGGAATCTCAGGACCAGGTGGCATCTCGTGGACTGCCAAAACACTAAATCTGAAAAATACCTCAAAGACCAGTTCTTTAGATTTCACAATAGTGGTGTTATCTATAGGTGTAGTTGGGGAAGTTATACACTTTGTGAGCCCCCAGTTACACGATTCTGGGGCAGTCAGCAACTTATGGACAAGCAAGCTAGTCAATGGCAGGTCACTGTTTAACTCTGCCTCTTCTTTAGCAAAGCCCAACCCCCTACCATAATTCTAACCTCGTGACCTCTTTACAAATACAGTTTCAATTTTTAAACATGGAGGGGATCCATTCCAGGAAAGGACCACCATGGCCTCTGCACAAGAATGATCAAGAGCAGTTTAGCCAAGTAGAAGCAACATGGAGTCAGTTAAGTCAGATTCCCATTGTCACTACAATTTTTGCAAAAACTGTTTCACTGTTAGGTTGCTTATTCCATTCTGATCTATGAGTTACTTCAAATCGTCCATGACTTAGACTCCATCTAAAGGCTTATTCTCAAATTTTGAGTGAAGTATCAAGTGTTTCCTTGTTCTTACTAAAAGCACCATCTATTCAAGTATCCACCTTTTTTTTCTTTTTAAAGTTACCTGGTCCAGTGATTTCCTTTCAGTCAAAGGAACATGTTTGTGCAGAGTTCACAGCAAAAGCCCATCTTGCAAGAATCTTCCCTGACGCTCCCTGGGTCAGGCTTCGTAACTGCCTTTAATATCAGAAGGCCCAACACATAACTTCTGCCACCCCAGCTGAGTGTGTGACTCAGCATTTAAAACCCTGACTGTTTTTTCTTTTTCAAGGAGGCCAACTATTTTGCAACACAAACACTTGTTAAATGGAGTTAATCCATCAACTACTACAAATTTCACTTAAACACAGATTGGACAAATATGTTTCTTCACAAGCCTGGAGAATTGTTTTCAGCCAAGACACCCCAAGACGGTACAGATGGGGAGATCAAACCTTCCCCCGGAAGGAGTCCTGCAGCTAAATCTGGAAGTCTCTGGAAGATCGCTAGGAGGCGGCAGGAGGCCTGGGCTCCTGGCCCACAGATAAGAAAAGAAAATCTCTTCCTGGCCAAACTAGAGCCCTTCAAAAGCATGACACTCTCCCAATTCTCCCAGAATTTCCCCTCTCCTATGCACAACAACGAAACACACAGGTGCCAAATGCTCCCATCCTAGAAGGCAAAGAAACTACAACTCTCTGCTTTGATAGAGAGTCATCAAAGGTTCGGACCATTCAGGGTTTTATTTTCCAAACTCACTGCTGGCCTCGAGGAAGTATGACACCACCATCCTAAGCACAGGGCAGCTGTTCTTTTTTGGCTGGCGTTCAGTATAAACCTTACAAATATTCTGCTAACTTTCTCTCTCTCTTTTTTAAAACAAATAACAATTTTTTAAAATGCCATAGTCACTTAACTCCCACCCTAGGGTTTTCACTATAAAGGTTTTCCTGCAGGACGGAGAAAAACATGTATTCCTAATATATTTCTGAGCCAAAAAGATGCCAGTAGGTTATACTAACCAGAGAAATATAATGGAATAAATAATTAGGCAGATTGAAAATCAATGGCTAAAACAGTTCCCAAGAGTCAGTGAATTCCAATTATCTCTGAAGTATTAACAGACAAATCTAGCAACAAAAATGTACTTTTCAACAGAGGCCTTCAGTAGTATAGCCACTGAATATACTTTTATTTAGGAGTGAGAATCAGATATCAGAAGACTTCCCTTTCATTCCAGGATTGTGGCCCATTATAAAGATACCACAATGGCTATATTTTACTCATTATTCAGCTGTCCTAGCTATAAATTACCTATAACCATCAGCATGTACGTTCACACCATGAAATGTCCCAAAGCATGGCATCTGTCTTTCCTCTTGTGTTTCCCCATTACAGATTTAAATATGCACAAGGGCTGGATGCTGGCAGTGCTTTCAAAACGAAAACGAACCTTTCACAGGGCAAAGTAATGTTCCTTATGAGGTCAGTGTGTGTATTTGTGACAGACGCACACACAGATCAATATATTCAGGAAAAACGAAAGTCATTCTTAAGCCTTTGGAAATTCTTGGGAAATCAATAGACTCACAAGACCAAAAGCGAGAACCTAGACTTGGTTTATCAAACCAAAGCTGACAAATCCCTTATGGAGTCTGGAAGTGTGGAGTTCCCTCCCCCTATATGTTCACTTCCCTCATTTTTACCCTTGTAGCTGCCATATGATTGCCAGACCATCACATCACCTGCTTAATTTCCACCTTGTACACACTAAGAACTACATGGTAATCCTAATCTACTGTGCATAAAGGCCTTGATTCTCACTGACTTACTAAACTGACCCCTAAATGCTAAGCAAAATTCGAGGTCACTGGCTTCTGTGTATTGACTTCTTCTATACTAACTACTCTAAAACTTCATCCCTCAGCCCTTGCAGTCCTCCAGCAATCACTCCATGGAAGTTTTTCTGTATTGCTAGGCAGCTCCATGCACATGCTTCACTGCGGTTCTTTTGTAAAATGGTCTGGCCTTGTTTCAGGAAACAAGAATAATACAGACATGGAAAAAGTCTATTGCTCCCTTGTATGCAAATTTAAAAAAAAATCCATCACACACAAGCTTATTCAAAGATACATGTGTGTATGTGTATCTTATATGCACAAATACACAGCCTGTATTCCCTGGAATTATTATCACTTATAAGCATCATATGATTTTAGTGTATGAATTTATTTTAGCCACCCTCACCTATCATTCAAAATGAGGACTAAACAATAGTGGGAACATTTTATCCCTAATAAATTATGGAGTTATCTGATCACAAAGGACACTTATAATCAATACATTCACCAGCTTTCTTAGGAAAAGATAGCCATTTGGAGAATCAAATAGCAAAAGATCTCACCAGCGAAACACTCCCATTTAGAACACCCACCTCATCGTACTCACACGCTACCTCTGAACTCCAAGTCACCCTGCACTGACATAGTTGGGATTTATTGTCATGACAAAAGGTGGGAAACAGGGGCCAGTCCCACCTTTGGGGCTTTCTCGAGACTTCATACCTGTGCTGATGCTCCTGTAAGACTTGATAAATGCTGATAAGAAAAGTTTGGTTTTTAAAACTCCCCATAACACAGTCCTTGTAGATGCGGAATTCTGCAGCCGTCACCGCCTCACCCTCAGGAATCTGGGATAAGTTGAACTTGAACTCTTTGTGGTGTCGCTGACGAGGGGAGAACTCCTTGTCGTACTCCACTATAAGATTAAACAAGAGAGAGTGACAACTATTGTTACTTGACTAAGTGCCACGGGCTCACCTCACCAGTTTCCCCATTTGACTTCACAGGTGGATTACCAGTTACCCACAGCTTATTCAGGGGATCGGCTAGTGAACAGACCACTGGCTGGCCCATGAGGAGGAGATGAAAATCCTTCATGCTACCCAAGATTAAGCAAAATTCTTAGATTTTATTTAGTTTAAATACTTCCGCTTGTATAGTTATTTGAATGAATTTGCATAGACCAAGTTATGAAAACTCTTGGCTTAAAAAGTTTTCTCATCTGCAAAAATGGGAAGAATATGACTTCACAGGAAAAGGTGTGAGAATTAATGAAGCAATGAAGAAGAACCCGTCTGCCCATCCTGGCCCCGTTATGCCCTCCTGGCCCCCTTTCCTCCCAGCTACTCTTCCCTCCTCAGGCTGGTTCACGTGTCACCATCAGCAGTCGACATAACCAGGGACAGCCCTGAGCTGAATGTTGGTGGGGATGGCTGAGGGTGGGGAATGGAGGTAGGCAAAGCATTCTGCCTGGGCCTGAAGTGTAAAGGGTCTTCACATTTTGCCTGTTCAGTGGAAATGTTTATGCCCTCCTCCTACTGGTAGATCCTGAAGGCCGCATGACTCTGAGCGGCGGGGACTCTCCACACCGGGAAGTTGCTGGAACCCCCATTTAATCTGCATGTAGATGCCACGAAGATGTGGAAGGAAATCACCAACAGAGCCACTGCCATTCTCTCATGGTTCACATTGAAAAAAAGAAAACACTGCAGGGAAAGGATAGACTCTAAAAGGTTTTTTCATATGGAATCAACCTATTGTGCACTGAAGGATGAATGAAGAAAATGTGATATATGCATAAATGCGTTTGTATTTGGTCTTAAAAAAGAGGGAGATTCTGCCACTTGCAACATGGATGAACCTGGAGGACGTTATGTGACGTGAAATAAGCAAAGCACAGAAAGACAATCACTGCACGACCTCACTTATATGCAGAATCTGAAAAAGTGGAACTCACAGAAGCAGAAAATAGAACTGAGGTTACCAGGAGCTGGGAGAGGGGAGGAGTACCAGGGAAAGGGTCAAAGAGTACAAAGGTTCAGTTATGCACAAAGAGTGAAGTCTGGAGACCTAACGTACAGCAAGATGACAAGAGTTAATAACACTGTATTGTATACTTAAAATTTCTAAGAGAGCAGATCTTGACATTCTCACCACAAAAAAATAAAGCCGTGTCTCTGTGAGGTGATAAACACATTAATTAGCTTGATAGTGGTCATCACTTCATAATGTATAATCAGTATATCAAATCACATTGTACCCCTTAAATACATACAATATTTGTCAATTACACCCCAATGAAGCTAGAAAAAATACGTTTTTAAAATAAAATCTTTTTCCTGCATGAAGACAAATGAGAAATTGCAATTACTGATGATTTTTCAGTCAGCTTTTAGATGTCTATACAAAGTCCTGTGTGAGAAAAGTGATATCAAACTTCAGATGCCTCACTTATAATTGCTGTAAAAGGAGAAAAGGAGTGCTCTGCGTCCCACCACAAACCCTTGACACTTCTCCCCAGAGTCGGGAATACTTCTGCCTTGCTGTTCCTGTTCGTTTTTCCTTAATGGCAACCAAAGTGAAATCTCATGAGCAAATTAATCCTTTTAGCAGAGTTTTCCCAAGGTTTGTGGGTAGAAAAAATAATTATTAGCTACCTCCAACTTCCCACTTTCTCTTACACATGTTGTTTTTCATAATTACCAGAGAAAAGCTTTGGAGATATAGCTTCTTAAAAAAAAAAAAAAAGAAACGAAAAGAAAGAAAGAAAAGAAAAGCTAATAACTCCCCGCGCAAGAATCTAAGTCCTCAATGGCATGGTTGGCAGAAGCTAAGTTAAGCTAAAAAATAGCCATCTATAGGTACACGGGATTTTTTAAAAAGGATTTCTGAAACTGCCCATGTAATTACACAACACATTTTTTAGATTCGAGTTCTTTTTTTTTTATTTTGGAGGGTTAAAAAAGAATAAGCTTTTGGCTTCTGTAAAAGCTTGAATGTAAGCAAAAAGAAGTCCAGCCAGAAAAGTAAACCACAGTTTAGCCCCAACAAGAGAGCAGGTTTTCTAATTAGTGGCTACGCATGAAAAGCAATATTGTTGGGAAGTTCACCCGAGGACACCCACACATGACAGCGTATCACTTTTCCTAAAACCGATCTGCCTTTTAAGTTTGATATGTTATCATCATTGGTTAAAAAGTGAATCAAATCTGATTTTCCAGAGACTTTCTAAAAACAGTCACACAGCTTTTCTTCAAAGAGCCTTTTGGAGGCCTAATTGTAATATTACTAAATGAAAATAATATTTTAAGATTCGCTGGAGAGCATGTATAAGAATTCCTTAAAGAAGTCTTTCAATAAACTTCCTTACTATAAACAATGAGAAAAAATATAAGAAATAAGATGTAAGACAGTAACTTTAAGATATTTCAGTTATAAGGAGCAGAGAAAGGGGCAGACATTTTTAATAAAGGAGAAATGTGGTAGCTGGTCTTTTGAGAGGTATGCCATCCCCCATAAACCACTCCTCCCAGCATCCATGCCCGTGGGTGGTCTGCTCCCTTCGGGTGACTCTAAGCTGGCTCTGTGGCTGGCTCTATGACCTGTTTTGGACCAACAGAACGAAAGTCTTCAACAGTGGTGCTGAGTGACTTCCAAGGCTGGGTCATAAGCTTTGAACTTCCTTCCACTTAGGCTTCTTGGAATGCTTGTCTGAGGAAAGACAGCTGTCATATAAGAAGTGTGACTACTCTGAAACTTCCATGTTGTGAGGAAGCCCAAGTTAGCCATGTAGCAAAGCTACACAGAAGGGTGGAAGAGGCGAACAGAGATGGGGGGTGGGTGGGAGAAGAGAGAGACAGAACACACAAACTGTCCAGCCTGTCCCCAAGCACCTCAGCTGAGGCACCAGAAGTGTTATGAAGACGCCATCTTGGATGTCCTTTGCCTGACTCAGCCCCAGCTACCATCTGGCTGCAGCTGCACAAGAGACCTTGAAGAACCACCTAGTTGAACCTGGTCATTCCACAAGACCGTGAGAGATGGTAACTCGCTGTTGTTTTAAACCGCTATGTTTTGGGTGACTTGTCACACAGTAATAGGCAACTAACACAACAAGGGAAAGGGGGACAGGAGGACAAGAGGAGGGAGGAGAGAGAAGGGAAGTCTAACCATGCCAGGAAGGGGATAAATTGCATGCAACTCTTAAGGATAAGGATTGTGCAATGCTGGGAGGCAATATGTACGACTAAGGAAGAATCTTGGCAAATGCTCACAGATTTGAAGATGTGAGGAGATAAAGAATCTAAAAATGAGAAAACAGAAGCACAGTTCAAAGCATTCATTTTATTACAACGTAAAATAGAACCCATTGCCTCATATGTGGATTTTCCAATTTTTCCTCTACCAAAACAACGTTATCGTGAAGCACTCTGAACTTTCTTTTCCTTTATCCTCCTTGGAAGAAAATGCATGGCTTCCTTAGTGCCATCCAAGAGATTCTGATTGCCACCCATACCCCTTTAAGCTCTCACACTCATCCCATTACTCTCTGGTCTTCTAAGCTGCTCCTGTGCCTCTTACCTCAAAGCTATACCACCTTCCTCACTCCCCTCATGAAGTTTGCTCGGAACTCCTCCCTTCCCCGCACTCTTTTGCCTGCGGTTGAATTTACACAGCGCGTTTGCTAACATCTCATAGGGATATAAGAAATAAATACAATTAGGTTACTGCCTATATATGCACTCGAACACCACAATAGTAAAACAGTAATGTTTCCAATGAGCTCAGCAATTCAAGCTATATGAGTCAAGAGTCCTCAAATGCCAGACAGTTCAAGAAATATCAATGGGAGAGAAAGGGAGAGGGCTGAGTTCCAAATTCAGCCCTCAGTACCTACTTTATACCCATTAGCATTTGGCTTACTGATGATGGGGTCAGATGCGGTCACAATTAAGTCGTAGTCAAGAATGTTGGTGACATGTCAAACTGCTACACTTGTGTTGAATTCTAGCTTTTCTTTTTCTTACCTATATGATGCTGAGTTAAAGTTATATTAACGTTTCAGTATCAGTTAAATGGAAATAATAACACTTCTAAAGATTAGGTGAGACAATCTATACTAAATAGCCAATGCCATGGTGTCAATGCCCAGTCAATGTTAGCCATGATCATCACTGGCTGTTATTTGAGAATCCAGGTTCTCGGAGCCTGGAGTATGTCTTTGCTGAATAATCCAAATGTATTCACGAGTCTACAGACAGGGCTGATGGCTGCTCCCTCTAAATTAGCTTTTTCAATCAGAGTGAGGCATTCCATGAAAGTGCAGTCAGTGAAATCTCACTGAGCATCAGCCTTGGTGGCCGGCTCCTGAATGCAGTGCTGTGTTCTCTGAGGCAATAATTCCTAGAATTTTTAAATTTCAAGGACCAGTCAAGACAGTTTTTGAAATGGTAGTCACCTTACACAAGGTTATCTGCTTCTTCTGTTTGCTGTTTTAAGGACAATAAAACAAAACAACATATTGCATGCTCTAACTCTACCACTGCATTTCTAAAAGTCCTCTCACTACTAAATAAAATAGGGAGGACATAACGCACAAATGTGGCTTTATAAAACTCACTTCCTTCTCTCCTTTCTGCCTCAGACTAGACCAGTGGAAATTTCTGATCTGTCCTAGACCTTTGGCCAACATGTAGGAACAAAAGCCTTAAGGAATAAGAATCGCTGGTTTAAGATTTTAAACGTAAATTATGTAATTATACACACAAAAGAATGTATGCAATTTATGGAGGTAATGAAGCATAATAATAAAGCATCAAGGAAACCATCACCCAACTTGAAAACCAGAGAGTGACTGAGACTGTTGTATTCGTTCCTGATCCTCTCCAACTGCTTCTCTCCAAAGGCCCCTCACATCAGGAATAATGCTTATCTCTCCCCTGCCCTTTAAAACCTAACAATTCTACTACATGTGTATATCACTAAATCATACAGTGTTCCGTTCTCCTCCTTTCCCTTTCCTTTTTAGAGACATGATGGAAGTTGTACAGGCAGGCTCACATGGAAAACCTAGGCCTGCTTATGGTTAAGAGCAAGGCAGCCTGTGCGGAGGAGGGTCGTCTGCCTGTCAGCGGGTGAATGGCTTATGTGTCATAGGTGGGCATGGCTGCTGTGCAGGCAACGGTGACCAGTAACTCCTCTCCTCCTTCAGCCATACTTCATAGAGATCTATTAAAAATATGGGCATTTTCTGACAAGTGTTGATAAGGATTTAGAGAAACTAGAACCCTTGTGCTTTGCTGATGGGAATGCAAAATGGCACAGCACTATAGCAAATAGTGTAGCAATTCCTCAAACAAACATAAAATTAGCATTGACCCAGCAATTGTCTTTCTGGATATATACGCAAAAGCATTAAAAGCAGGGCCTTGAACAGATATTTGTATACCCATGTTCATGGCAGAATTATTCATAATAGCCAAAAGCTGGAAGTAACCCCACATGTCCATTGACGGATGAATGGATAGACACAATGTGGTATAGACCTATGATGGAATATTCTTCAACCTTAAAACGGAAGGAAATTCTGACACATGGCACCACACGGATGAACCTCGAGGACATTATGTGAAGTGAAATATGCCACCCACAAAAGGACAAATGCTGTATAATTCCACGTATATGAGGTATCAAGCCTAGTCAAATCCATAGAGATAGAAAGGAGAATGGTAGTTACCAGGGGCTGGGGGAGAGGGGAATGGGAAGTTCATGTTTAATAAGTACATAGTTTCAGTTTGGGAAGAGGAAAAAGGTCTGGAGAGGAAGTGGTGATAGTGGCACAACCAGTGTGAATGTCCTTAATGCCACTGAACGGTACATTTAAAAATTGTTAAAGCAGCCAGGTGCAGTGGCATTGCCCGTAGTCCCAGCCCCTTGGGAGGCCAAGGCAGGAGGACTGCTTGAGCCCAGGAGTGCGAGGCTGTAGTGAGCTATGATTACACCACTGCACTCCAGCCTGGGCAACAGAGTGAGACCCTGTCTCCGTAAAATAATAATAATGAAATTGTTAAAGTGATCAATTTCCTCAAATATCGAAACAACTGTCTAAATTTTGTTTGTTGAAATCAGGAGCCAAACAGTGTTCACTCATGACACTTTATTATTCTATCTCTTAAGTCTCTTTTATGGCAAACCAGGAATAGAAAGAACTCCATTAACCTGATAATGAGTCTATATTAAAACAAAACAAAACAAAACCTACAGCTAAGGACATTCTTAATGATGATACATTCACATCACTGTCTTTGAAATCAGAAGAGCGGCAAGGACTCTGACTTTCAGTCTGATGTTAGAGTCCAGTTCAGTACTGTTAAGACTAAATAATAGGAAACAAGAGACATATCGCAAAGCATTGGACCTAATGAGAAAGTTTAGAGGGTTGCTTTCATATGTACTATTTGGAATTTTTATGTTTGAGTTCATAAGTGAGACTCGCGACACTCTCATCTCCTACGGCATTGTGTGGTTTCAAGTTATACAATTTTCCCCTCTTATCTGAGGGAGATACCTTCCAAGGCCCCCAGTGGATGCCTGAAACCATGAATAGTGCCAACCCTATATATACTATGTTTCCTCCTATACATGCATGCCTAGGAAAATAAATGTCAAGTTTAATTTACATTAATTAATTAATAATAAAACAAATACAACAATATACTGTAATAAAAGTTATATGAAAATGGTCTCTCTCTCTCAAAATATCCTACTGTACTATACTCAACTGTTTTCAGACCCCAAGAACATACTGTGGAAACCGAAACCATGGATACTGAAACCGTGGATAAGGGGGAACTACTGCACTTTCTCTTAAAATGATTTGGGGAGCCTTTCTGCTCCTTCTTTTCAAGAATATACTTCCCGAAAATCTGGCAGACTTATCTCTAGAATCATTTGATTCTGGTGTTTTCTATTGGGGGACATTTTAAATTACTCATTTTCCTTTAAACACAAAC
Source organism: Rhinopithecus bieti (assembly GCF_001698545.2). Classification (NCBI taxonomy): domain Eukaryota; kingdom Metazoa; phylum Chordata; class Mammalia; order Primates; family Cercopithecidae; genus Rhinopithecus; species Rhinopithecus bieti. The sequence continues at coordinate 2,330,293 of NW_016806990.1, read as the reverse complement.
ATTGAATCTGTTTCTTTTAAGTCTGTGTGTTTTCTAGAGGTTTTATTTAATTTTCAAGTTTGTTGCCAAAATTTGTTTAAAATTTTATTTTATTTCAATAGTTTTGGGGGAACAAGTGGGGTTTGGTTATATGGATAAGGTTTTTAGTGGTGGTTTCTGAGATTTTGGTGCATCACCCAAGCAGTGCACACTGAACCCAATATGTTGTCTTTTATGCCTAAGCCCACCTCAGTCTTCCCCCTGAGTCCCCAAAGTCCATTGTGTCATTCTTTTGTCTTTGCATCCTCATAGCTTAGCTCCCACTTATAAGTGAGAACATACAACATTTGGTTTTCCATTCCTGAGTCACTTCACTTAGAATAATGGTCTCCAACTCCATCCAGGTTGCTGCGAACTAGTACCATAAACTTTTTCATAGAATCCTCTCATTATTTAATCTCTGCTCTATCTATGGTTGTTTCTCCTTTTTCATCCTAATATTAATTTGTACATTCACTTTTCCTGGGTCTAAAGATTTTTCTTTTTCTCACTACTGCTTTGTTTGATGCTAATAAAGATATTTTAATATAGATATTTTCTGAATGGTATCTGACTAAGTCTGAATTATTTCAATTACAATTGTCCAGAGAAAAACAAAGACACTGCCTATCTCAAACTACAAACATAAAAGAGAAAATAAAAAGGGGAACAACAGAGAGGGAAAAGAACAGAACAATCGATTTAACACATTTACTTTAAAAGTAATCACATATTCATTATTCTCTCACTAACTGGACTTACTCTCTGGTTTAGTCTAGATTAGTTAAGACAATTACAATAATTCCCAATAAATCCTACATTTTCCAAATATTTCACATTTCCATTTACAGTTACATACCAAACTTGAAATTGTTTTGAAACATGGTCATTCCACTGACTAATGTAAGCAATTTTTCATACTATGGCACAAGCTTATTTAATTTTAGGCAACAAGGACATTTCTGGCTGGTCTTCCAAGGGTTGTAATGACAGCGGCCTTTTGACTTTTATGTTGCAAGCATATAACCTTGAATAGTAATACTGACACTGAGCTGAACTTTCCAATTCACTTTTGACCAAGGTGAAATGAAAGACTTTACCCTCCAGGGTTCATCAAATATTTCTAAGTACTTGTATTCATGTTCTATAAGAATCACAAATATCAAGAAGAATTTATTTTTTCTGGCTGCCATGCTACAAATGACATTTTTAAACTTTATTTTTTTATCGCAAACAATTCTAGTCCCACAAGTAGTTGAAAAATCAGTAGAGAAGCCCCATGCACCCTTCACCCAGTTTCCGCCCGTAGTAACATCTTACATAACTGAAGTACAAGATCAAAACCAGGAAACTGACATTGGCTCAATACATTCACTAGACCACACCCGCTCTGATTTCACCAGCTTTCACAGCGCTTTTTGAGTATGTATGTGTATTATTCTATGACTCCTTATCCCGTGTATAGATCCATATTACCACCACCCAAATCCAGATCCAGAACAACAAAACTCTCTGGGGCTACCCTTTTATTCCAAATGACTTTTTAAGAAGATATCCAGTGCACGCATTGTAAAGAGCTTTAGGACATTAAGCACCTATATATCATTAGTAGAAAGGGTTAATAGTCATTTTTTATTATTATTATCATTTTTAAAAAATTTTTTTTTGAGATGAAGTCTTGCTCTGTCGCCCAGGCTGGAGTGCAGTGGCCCGTGGTCTCTGCTCACTGCAAGCTCTGCCTCTGGGTTCATGCCATTCTCCTGCCTCAGCCTCCCAAGGAGCTAGGACTACAGGCGCCCACCACCACACCCGGCTAAGTTTTTGTATTTTTTTTTTTAGTAGAGACAGGGTTTCACCATGTTAGCCAGGATGCTCTTGATCTCCTGACCTCGTGATCTGCCCGCCTCGGACTCCCAAAGTGCTGGGATTACAGGTGTAAGCCAGTCATTTATTATTTTTAAAAAATCAAGTTAAAACCATTTTCATACCCAAATATAGGTATTAATGTCACTTTAAATTGGGGAGATAGGCCGGGCACAGTGGCTTACACAGGTAATCCCAACACTTTGGGAGGCCGAGGTGGGCAGCTCACCTGAGGTCAGGAGTTTCAGACCAGCCTGGCCAACATGGGGAAACTTTGTCTCTATTAAAAATGCAAAAGTTAGCCAGAAGCACTTGGTGGCACAGGCCTGTGGTCCCAACTACTCGGGAGGCTGAGGCAGGAGAATCGCTTGAACCCGGGAGGCAGAGGTTGCAGTGAGCCGAGATCACGCCACTGCACTCCAGCCTGGGCGACAGAGCGAGACTCCATCTCGGAAAAAAAACAAACAAACAAAAAACTGGGGCAATGCTCGTAGCTACCGCTATACACGTCTCATTATGGAAATTAGTAGTAGACCTTGGCTTCTATGAGGGAGCACACTCAGGCACTGAAGTCAATAAACATGCGTCAGGAAGAAAGATTTCAAATGAATAATCGCAGCCTTGATAGAGTTCCATTAATGTCAAATAACCACATTTTTGCCCCCTTACAAGGGCTGCTTTCAAGAAGCAATCAGACCACATTTAGTAAAAATCAGTCTATACAACACGCCTTTTTTCACATTTGAGAAAAACTGCTACCTCTCCAGTCAAAATACAGATGGGCCAGCCTAAGAGAAAAAGAAAGCTCCTCCCACACCTCTGATTTCCACTGCAGAGGAACAACCAGCTCCATATCCTCCACATGACTAAGAGAAGAACTCTCAGCCTGTATTCATCCCTTCAGACTCAGCATTCCCTCCTGGCGGATCTGGGTTCTGTGGTCCCACTGACAATGGCACTGTCTTCCCACTGACAATGGCACTGCATTTGCTACAGTGTTTTGCGCCTACTTGTGTGTTTCTTTTTATTCATCCTGCCCTGCTCAGATTTCGTCGTAGTTCATCTGTCTGTGGGTTCCTAGCTCCCATCGGTCCTGGAAAATTCTCAGCCAGTCACTCATCAATTATGGCCTCTCTGCCATCTGTTTTAGAGTTTCCTTCAAAAATGACAATTAGATATATATTAGACTTTCTAATGTTCATATCTCTTAGCTACTGATTTTATACCATTTATCTCCTGATCTCTGGACTAGATTTAGATAATGTCTTCTATTTATACGTTTACAAATTCTCTCTCTCACTGTTTAATGTGTAGTTCAAATCATCTATTAGTGAGTTTTGTTTATTTGCTCTTATTTTTTTTTGTGAGTTGGTGCCTTGCTATTTTGCCCAGGCTGGTCTCAAACTCCTGGGCTCATGATCCTACCTCAGCCTCCCAAGTAGCTGGGACTACAGGCACATGTCACCACACTCTAGTTTCTCCACCTTAATGATTAAAAAAAAAAAAATTCAAATTGCTCCCTTTTTGTTTGGTTTGCGCTGTCATTTTCAATGGCAAATTGTCATATATTTACTATTATTTATTATACTATCATTCTTTCTTTTTTTTTTTTTTTTTTTTTTTGAGATGGAGTCTTGCTCTGTCGCCCAGGCTGGAGTACAGTGGCACGATCTTGGCTCACTGCAAGCTCCGCCTCCCGGGCCCACGCCATTCTCCTGCCTCAGCCTCCCGAGTAGCTGGGACCACAGGCTCCCACCACCGCGCCCGGCTAATTTTTTGTATTTTTAGTAGAGATGGGGTTTCACTGTGTTAGCCAGGATGGTCTCGATCTCCTGACCTTGTGATCTGCCTGCCTCAGCCTCCCAAAGTGCTGGGATTACAGGCGTGAGCCACCGCGCCCGGCTCTTTCTGTATTTCTATATTATTGTCTTACATTTTCTAACTTGGTGCCCGTTCTCCCATATGTGAAGTTCTTCATGGACTGAAATTACTCTCCCATCACTCTGAGGATATACATTTTGGTGGTATATTTCCTTGTGTGTTTGAAGATTTTTGATTTTTTGGTAGTTTTTAATTGAAATTCATCCTGAATGTTTAAATTGGGTTACTTTTTTTTCTTTCCTAAAAAAAAAAAAAAAAAAAAGATATGCATTTGTTTTTGTGAGGACCACCACCAGCCAGAACCACTTTATCTCCCTTTGACAGTCCCGGCTTAATGTGGGAACCTCAGGGACAGCTCCCCCCCTACCCTGTCCCAGACTCCGAGCTGGTCTCAGGATCAGCGGTAGTGTTGGTCTTTGCATTCACAGAAACCCAACTTTCATGTTTGTTTGCTCATGGAAACTCCCACAGGGGAGTCCTGAAAGCTGTCCCTGAGCCCGTGACACTCATACTTTAGGCAAGTTTGCTTTTGTTTATCCTGGATCTTGTCGTTTTTTAGCAGGAGGCCCTGCAGATGATCTACTCTGCAATACTTCCAGAATTTGAAGTCTTTGTTTTATCTTTCATGTTTAGAAAATAACATGTGGGACACACTCCTCTCCACTCCTCAAGATGTTGTAAACTCTGCCTAATGTCTGAAGAGTTTACAAAGCATTTTCATGCACGTAATCTCATCTAAATTTTTCAGAATAGTCCCAGAAGGTAGACAGAGCAAATATTATGACCACCATCAAATCAACAGGAACCTGAGGCCAAAAGTAGTGAAGTGGCTTCCCTGTGCTACTCACTTTTATGATCTCACCTCCCATATTTAACACTGAAAGCTCTCAAATTTCTATCTCCAGCCCAGCATTCTCCAAAGAGGCTTTTCTTACTGCTGGGCATACTTCTTCCCCCAGATACTCTTGCACTTGGAGCCAACATTAACCTGCCTCTCTGTCTCTAGCTCGGTCTACCCTGCCACCCTCAATTGCCCAATTAATCATCAACTCTTGTTGCTTTTACCTTCTAGAACTACACTGTCCAATATAGAAGCTACAGCCACAGGGAGCTATTTAAATACATTAAAATGTAAAATTTGGTTCCTGTCACATCAGTCACGTTGAAAGTGTTTAAGAGTCGCACGTGGCTGGTGGCTCCTGTATTGGAGAGCACATCGTTGGATGCTTCCATCAGCTCAGAGAGTTCTACTGGACAGCACCATTCTAGAAGTATCTGAAACCCAGTGGGTCCCACTCCCTTCACTACCACTGCCCTCATGCAGAGCCTCGGTCCCACTGCCTCACGTTTTGCCCCATGTCCATCCACTCTCCACACTGCAGCTAGTACCAGGGTCACAAGTCTGACTTGCAACAGGCCCGCCTGCCTACAGCCCTTCAGCCTGTATCCCACAGCCACTTCCCAGCTTTATTCCTCACCTTTTTCCACCTTAAACTCTACCTTTGAAGGTCTTAAATTGCTCTACTTGTCCCGCCCAGGACCTCATGACTTCGCCTTCCTCATACAATATCCTTGCCCTTGAAGTGACCTTTCCTTCTCTCACTTCCTGGATTGAGACTGTCACAGAACCCAACTTTTCAAAAGACTTGGTGCCCCTATGTCATCCTAAATAATTAAAGCCATAAACCAAGGGTAGGTACATCAGTGATCTTACTTCTCTTATAATTATTAATGCTTTGGTGCAAAATACCAAACTGAAACTCTTCATAAGCATGTTTTCACTCAGTTTTAACAGTTCCTGTTTTGCTGCTACTCTAACCACCTACTTGCAATACATAATGGGTAACTGTCTTAGTCCATTTGGGCTGCTGTAACAAAATATCATAGACTAGGTGGCTCACAAACAACAGAAATGTATTTCTCACAGTTCTAGGGGCTGGAAGTCTAAGATCAAGGTGCTGGTAAGGGCCTCTTCCCTGGTTCATAGATGGCTGTCTTCTCGCTGTGCCCTCACATGGTGGAAGCAGTGAGGCAGCTCTCTGGGGCCTCTTTAATAAGGGCACTAATCTCTTTAATGAGGGCTTAATCACCTCCCAAAGGCCCCACCTCCTAATACCACCACCTTGGGGGTTAGGTTTCAAGATACGAATTTGCAGGGCAGTGGAAACGAACATTTGGTTTATTGCAGTAATTCAGCAATATTTTAAATCTTTCTTTAAGACTGAATCCAGGAAGCCTTCCTTAGTTACCTTCTTCCAGCAAACCTCACCCCCAGGTAGTTGTAGTACCCTCAACTCTAGACCTCTATAAGTTCCCATGGAGATCTTCAGCATCAAACCCCTACCTCATACCAGAACGATCAGCTGTTTGCGTGTCTACCTTACCTGCTGGGTTGCAAGTCTCTCAAAGGCAGGGTCCATGTCATGTTCACCTTCATACACCCCATAGAGGGCTTAGTACATGGTCCCCAAGAATGTGTGTTGAACACATGTATGAGCCAGGACTGGGTCCTGCTTCGTGCTTTTTCCTGAGCTCTACAGTATCCCCCATGGGCATAAGGAGGCAGAACAGAACTCAGGCTTCTGACCCCAGCCCTAGTGATCTTCCCCCAGGACCCAGGACCAGTTCTCCAAGATGCAAACAGCTAAGCTGGAGAACCTGCTCAACACATCTGTCCGGGTTTGTTTTTTTAAGCAGCAGCACTATTGGCCCAGAATACTAATCCACATACTGCTTTGTATTCTAAATTCAGGATGCCAACTTCAAGCATGTTAAATTTTAAGAAGCCAAGGAAGGAAATTAATCCACTCAAATCACTTCAATTATACTCAAGCCACATCACAAGGTCACCATGCATAGGAAAGTCAGGCCAGATTTCTAAATTGCATCCTTAATTCAAAGCAATAGACCTCTAACACATTCCTTCCTTTATCTTTCATTCTTTTCAATGAGGTAAAATTGACAAACATAAAATTAATCATTTTGAAGTGGACAATTCAGTGGCATTTTAGTACATTCATAATGTTGTGCATCCAGTACCTCTAAATGGTTCCAAAACATTTTCATCGCCTCCACAGAAAGCCCGTGAAGCAAAAGCTCCCCACTTCCTCCTCCCCTGCGGCCTTGGTAACAACCATCATTCTGTGTTCTGCCTCTCTGGATCTGCCTGTTCTGAATATTTCACATGAATACAATCATACAATATGTGATCCTTTGTGACTGGCTTCATTTAGTATCATGTTTTCAAGGCGCATCTATGTTATAGCACGTATCAGCATTCCATCCTTATTTATGGCTGAGTGACATTCCATTGTGTGGATACATGCCACATTTTGTTTAGCTGTTCATCCATTGATGGACATTTGGACTCTTTCCACCTTTTGGCTATTGTGAATAGTGCTCCTATGAACATGCATGTACTTGTATGTGAGTATGTGTTTTCAGTTCTTTGGGGGCATATACCTCTTCCATTCTCTTCTGCTCTTCCTCTTTGATATGGTTTGGCTGTGTCCCCACCCAAATCTCATCTTGAACTGTAGCTCCCATAATCCCCATGTGCTGTGGGAGGTACCCGGTGGGGGGTAGTTGAATCGTGGGGGTGGGTTTTCCCGTGCTCTTCTTGTGATAGTAAGTCTCATGAGATCTGACAGTTTCATAAAGGGCAGTTCCCCTACACATGCTCTCTCTTGCCTGCCGCCATATAAGGTGTACCTTTGCTCCTCCTCTGCCTTCCATCACGACTGTGAGGCCTCCCCAGTCATGTGGAACTGTGAGTCCATTAAACCTCTTTTTCTTTGTAAATTATCCAGTCTTGGATATTTCTTCACAGCAGTTTGAAAACGGACTAATACACTCTCCATCTCTCCTTCTCAGCCACTGATTCCTCAGAGGTCATTCTGGAGGGGCTGAAGATGGTCCATCAGAGCTCATTTACAGCCCACCCCAAACACAAGGGGATTAGCTAAACACCCTCACTCCAGGGCTAACTATGTAGGATCTCTGAGCAGAAAGAGGCTGGAGAATCAGTGAATACTGAGTGATAAGCCCAGCACAGCACCTGGCACATAGTAGGCTCACAATGAATATTGGCTGAGTCTGAGCAGAAACAAGGCTTAATCCAGGGGAGTCACAGAGAGACTAAGAGAAGGAGAAATAGAGTCTGTAGACTGAGGATAGTCAAAAGAAAAAAGAATACCTCAGAGGGCAACACTGTAGGAAGAGGGGAGGGGGAGGAAGATGGAACGTGGATATGAGAGGGAGTGGAGAGAGCGAGCTCACGTGTGAGACAGAGAGGGTATGCTCTTGCCAAAAGAAATCCTGGAAAAGTTGAAAAGTGATAAGCCCTGGTCAAATGGTGACTGTCTCTGTTTTGAAAGTCGGGAGTCTAATAGGAAGAGAAGAACACAGGACCATCAGGCTGAAGGTGTGAGATCCAAAGGCAGCAACGTCTCTTTGTAACTGCATCAAATGACTTAACTGTTTTCAGTGCCTTGAACCTTCTCTAGAGTGACCATAAAATCTGGAAACAAAGACAATAGTATCTTACTGTATGTTGGAATGTAATATCAATAACCCATTTAGTATGGATTTGCCCATGTTTACTGATTTGGTGACCAATCTCCCTCTACTTGTGGGGTAGTAACGTCTATATATGAAGAGGTGGGAGGGAAACGAGACCCTATGACCAAAATGCTCTGCAGACACCCAACAGTGCTACATGACACCAGATGGTGCATTTTTATTTACGACAGGGTCTCCCTCAGTTGCCGAGGCCAGAGTGCAGTGGTGCAATCACAGATCACTGCAGCCTCGACCTCCTGGGCCCAAGCGATCTTCCTGCATCGGCCTCCTGAGTAGCTGGGACTACAGGCTAACACCACCATGCAGAGCTAATGTTTTCCTTTTTATTTTTTTGTGGAGATGGGGTCTCACTCTATTGCCCAGGCTGGTCTTGAACTCCCTGCCTCAAGCAACCCTCCTGACTCAGCCTCCCAAAGTGCTGGGGTTACAGGTGTGAGCCACTGTGCCTGGCTAACTGCATTCTTTTTGAGAGCCTTACTTCTCAGGATCCCTACCATCAAGGTTTTTCTTCATATACACCCTTACCTGGCCAATAAATTTTCCTGCTCCCATCAACATTTCTGGAGGGAGGTAGGGAAGGAAGGAAGGAAAGACAGAGAGAAGACATGCATAAAAAGTCCACAAGATGGAAAATCATCCCTTGAAAAATTGAGAGTCAAACTCCACTGGGCAACAGTTTCTCTCATTGGGTGGCAGCTTAAATCAACACTAAATCCTGCCTTTCTCCACAGTGGACTTCTGACCATGACAATGGAGCTATTTGGTTTAAGGAAACGTTCAAGTTTTGAAAGTTAAAAGTAACTGAGAGGCCAATTCCTTGCTTTGGTTCCCAGGGCTACTGGGGATTCATATTCCTATTAAGTTACACCGCATCAGACGGCCTATTATTCGCAGCACAGCCAAGCCCTGGGACACAGGGAGAGTCCTTTCTCATGGTTCTGTCCAACCTCTGGTCCGCGTGATGGGCCCAGGCTGGCCTGAGCCCTGGGTAGCTGTGGCCAGGACACATCCCTAATCGGGGGCGTCTGCACACGGCTGTTCCTCTTTACCTCAACAACACCGAAACGGTAGCCAGTGAGACAGAAAACAGGCATGCTCCCACTGAGGGTTAAACTCCCCTCCAATGTATGCCCCACAAGGGAAGGCAGGGAATTTTGCTTTGTTTCGTCATGCAGTCCAAGTGCCCGAAACAGTACCTGCACATAGCAGTGGCCAGTACGTATTTGTTGAATGAGTGACCTGAAGGAGCCACATTTCTCAAGAGCTGGCTGGCCTGGCCTGGAAGCAGCAAGGGACAGACACTTGACTCTTTCCTTGATTTAGAACCAAGACCTCAGTTCTAAACCACCATGTGATCACAGATGCTGAGCTGTGGGCAGGACATGTGTCTAAATGCCCAGGGGTTCGAAACGAGAGGATGGAAAAATACCACCGCAGGGTGCACGAATGTCTCCGAACACAGCCGTGCGCTCTGAACACACAAACAGAACAGGGCCATTCCTTTCCTTTAATAGACAAAACTTGGATCCCCACGTCCTTGCAAAAACACAACAAAATGCTTCTCCCAGGACCGTTCTTGGAGAATATCTTTCCTTTTCTGGGGCAACCAGGCCTCCTGGTCCCTTTTGAGCAACAGCTGTGCTGGTGTGTTCAGCCCTATTTGATTGTAAATGTCTATCTGAATAGGCAATGCTTCCTAAATGACCAAAAACAAGCAAACAAAAAATTCACCAGGCTTGAGTATTTGAATATATGATTTAGAAAAAACAAAAACAAAAACAGAAAACACCTGTAAGAAACTTAAAAGAGTGGGAAAAATAGTGCCTTATCACTCCCATCTTTCTGTTCTTAAAAAATATAAATCACTTAACTTCTGAGTTAACTAAATAATCCCCGCCTGAATCCTGTCATTTCTCAGGCAGTTTTATTTATAAGACCCAAATTGACTCCAGTCTACCAAGGTGCTTTTGGGTGCTTTTACTTACAGATGACGAGAATGATGGATAGGATAAAGTCAGAAAGACAGAAATAAACTGGGAAACATTCAAGTATGACAGATTCGTGGCATGCGCTTATTTGCATTTTTCCTTTGGTTTTGATTTACTAATTAACAAGTGGGGCAAGAAAAACATATTTGGGTTGAGTTGGAAGCTTATGCTCTCACAGTTCTTCATCTCCACTTCCTGGGGCCTTTGGTGAAATAACAATCTTGGATTTGTTGCTCTGCATTAATTTCCATGTCTAACACGGCCTTGTCGTTTTACTGCAGGATTGACTTTGGGAAATACTGGGCTGGAGAAGAAAATTCTTATCCAAGCATGTATCTGAGAGAAGGGAAGGGGGAGCTACAAAAAACAACAAAGTGACCAGCCAAAGGTTTCTCAGTTACTCTGTCTCCCTCCTCTAATTCAAAACATTGTACTTTATTATTGGTGTAGCACCAGAGAGCACATTCTTTGCTCCGGTGATTCACTTCATCTTCCTGAGAGCACAATGGAGAGAGTATCTAAAGTTACTTGATTTGCCTCCGGATTAAGTCCAAGCTAAACTGCTCACTTAACATTCTGTTTTCCCGTGAAGCGCAGCAGGTCCGCGCAGGGCGCTACGGGGGTGGGGCAGGCACAGGGTGGGGCTACATGGCGGGTAGCTCCCCCTGCTGAGTCACAAGATCTTGGTTCTTTCAAGATCTCAAATCACAGATTGATGAGATCAGCAAGCAGGCCTTTCCGCAGGTTGGGGAAAAGGTGAAGAAAGCTGTAGAGATGGGCAGGAAGGCCCCAAGAAGAGCTGCCTTGGTTTCCAGGTTGATGCAGGGCTGGGGTGGATTTGTACCAACATTCCAGCCTCATTGAGGCATGGAAATTCTAAAACATCATGACTTATAGGGCAAAAAGAAGACAAGAGATAGGAGAGGAGCGGAGAGGGGTCTGTCTGGAGATGCCAAGGAGTACCTCCCCCACAAAAGACAGGAAGCATATATCAAGAGAGGAATCAGCCATGCAACGTGGACAGACAAACACACAGGACTGTGCTCCCACAAGAGGTGACTGTGTGGCTGTGCATATTTGGGACAAGATCCTGCTACATCTTGATTCACCTGCAGCAGACGCTTTGCTCTGCCTTTTGCTCTTCCTATCTGGTGTTGGCAATAAGCAGTCAAAAGAAAAATCGGAACGAGGTCAGTCACAGGTGATTATTCAAACCACCTTTGACTATTAGTGTCTTTCCCACAAAATCTCCCACCAAAGTGATTAGTAATCAGCGCAACTGATGGTCTGAGTTTTGATTTTTCTCTTTTTATAACCTTCAAATGCCCAGAAGTTGGCAGTAAGGAGCCCAGTGCAACGTAAGTCTTGAATAACATAACTAGCCTGCAGGTCATTCAAACCTGGGCTAACAGAAGGCACTTCCTCAGGCCCCTCCAGGTGTGTGGTCACACTGCTCCTCTGACCTCTGGTGCATCCTGAGGATTAGGAAGCCACCTGGGAGATCAGTACATCAAAGGTGTATGCCACAGAGGACAGTAAGAACAGGAGGAAGTGAACGTGAAACCTACAGCGGAAGAAACTTGACTAGAAGCGACCTGTAAGAGAACAGGAAGCTAATTCCTGAGAGCTTTTTGAACCAAGTAGAAAGTCCACCCAACCAGACTCGCAGACAGAGAGAGAATGACACATAACACAGCCGGCCATCACTGCCAACCGTCCTCAGGCACCAGTGCATGCTCCTGGGGGACCGTGGTCTCAACTCACAGGGTACCCGGAGCCCACTTCATCCCTGGGGGTCCTCTGGCTGCAGAGCTGGCATATGTGACCAGGCAGGGCCAAGGCAGGCAAAGGAAATATTGGCCACGTGGTGGACAGAGGAGTTATTTTACATCAGGGTCTGGAGTGACTTTGCTGTTGTGTGTCCCTGCCTCAAAATGCCAACAGGGAAGAAGGCTGGGGAATATTCTCTCAGACATGCAGCCTTTTGGTCATAGTGGAGTTGCTGATGCCCATGTGGTTGGAAGAAGTGGTGTGTACTTCAGATGACAATTTGGGGAAATACTTTGTCTCTGGAAAACCGCTAAAGTTTGTTTTTTTTTTTTGTTTGTTTTTTTTTTTTTTTTTTTTTTTTTTTTTGAGACTGAGTTTCGCTCTTGTTGCCCAGGCTGGAGTGCAATGACGCAATCTCCGCTCACTGCAAACTCCACCTCCCGGGTGCAAGCAACTCTCCTGCCTCAGCCTCCCGAGTAGCTGAGGTTACGGCACGCACCACCATGCCCAGCTAATTTTGTATTTTTAGTAGAGATGGGGTTTCTCCATGTTGGTCAAGCTAGTCTCGAATTCCTGACCTCAGGTGATCCGCCCGTCTCGGCCTCCCAAAGTGCTGGGATTACAGGCATGAGCCACTGCGCCTGGCCTAAAAACCACGGAAGTTTTATAAGTTCTCAGAGATGGCCAGATTTTGTTGTGACATAACAATGTCAATAAAGGTCAACCAAAGAAAAACTTAGAAGGTCAGTGTGAATTAAAGTCCATACATTTTCATTCATTCTTTCTTTCTCTTTTTCTTTCCTTTTAGAGGTGGGGTCTTGCTCTGTTGCGCAGACTGGAGCACAATGATGCAATTACAGCTCACTGTAAGCTTGAACTCCTGGGACTACAGGTGTGGGCCACCACACCCAGCTAGTTTTCAAAATATTTTTTGTAGAAATGGGGGTCTCACAATGTTGCCAAGACTGGTCTCGAACTCCTGGCCTCAAGCAACCTTCTGGCCTCGGCCTCTCAAAGTGCTGGGATTGCAGGTATGAGCCACCTTATCCAGCTGAAGTCTACGCATTTTTCAATGATACAACAGGGTGTGAATCCCGATAGTGACTGCCTGGGATATAGCAGGAAGATTCTTCTGCCTGTTTGATCGACAATGAGCCAGTGGTGTGAAGTGCCTCGGTTAAATGCCTTTTCCCCCTTTTCCCATCTCACTTTCCTCATCTGGAAAATACTGGAAACACTGACACTCATCCCACCCGTGACTCTAACCACAAATATAGGGAAGAGAATTGAATACAAGGTTCCAGAAAATAGCAACACTCAATATTCAACCACAAATCACTAAATGCAACAAATACTAACTGGATATCTATTATCTACAAGGTATGTTAATAAGCTTTTGGGGTTATCAGATAACCTCTGTGTAATTCACATTTGCACATGAAACAGACTTTAAAACATACTACAAATAGACTGAATGGTATCTTCCCATTTAGCTGGATATTCACTTAGGGCTTCCCCTCCCCTTTGATGTCCTTGAGATAAATTAAAAGATCACACAACCTCCTCCCTCTATTGTTTATCAATCAGAAAGGATCAGTAAACGTCTGTGGTCAAAGGTGGGTTGACAGAGACAGAGTCCCTTCTTAGAGGACTCACAATAGCCTCCAGGAGAAGGTGCCAAGCCAGACGGAGACCCCTGCTACTCACTGCCCTTGCTCAAAGTGGCTCTGGAAAGATCGCCAGGAGATCTGGGCCAATCAGGAAGTCTAGATCTGTCTTCAGCCAACCACAACATGACTATACAACTTCTTGAATTCTTCTGAGCTCAGGGTTCCCCTGACTCCTGTCTTTCTTGGACACCTGCCTCCACGACACCAGCAAATCCTGCCTGCCCTAGCTTCAAAATCTATCCGAACCCAATCTGCTCACCACCTCCACCACTACCACTGTGGACTAAACCATCACCATCTGTTATCCAAACCACTGCAAGAGCCACCTAACATGCCTTTCTGGTTCTACTTTGCCCCTCCAGCCTATTCTCTACACAGTGGCCAGAATGATCCTTTTGAAATATAAACCAGATGATATCATTCCCAGCAGGTAACCCTCAAAAGTCCTCCTCCTCAGAGCAAAAACCTTTTCAGGATATTTTTCGCAATCACTAGGGTGGTGCACAAAGCCTAACCCAACACAGGGCCCTGGTTTGCTCTCTGACCTAGCTTCATTCTACTGACGCAGCTTCTCAGCAGGGAAATGCTGAAGGCTCCAGCCAGGCGCCCGCCACAGGACCTTTGCAAGTGCTGTTTCCTCAGTGCAGATGCTCTCACCCTAGACAGCCACACAGCGTTCTCTCTCCCCTTCTCACATCTCTGCTCACATATCATCTCCTCGGAGAGACCTTCCCTGCCCACCTAACAGAGCATGTCTGGTCATACTCCATCCTCTTAAAATGCCTGCTTTTTAAAATACACATCTCCATAGCATTGGTCACTATCTGGCATTATATTGAATTTATTAATTTACTGTTACCTCTTCCACTAGAACGCACATTTCATGAATGCAACAAGTTCGTGTGGTGCCTTTTAATATCCCATGTGTATGGCACATAGCTGATAGTCAATAATTCTTTAAGAAACCTTCTCAAATTTATTTTCACCATTGGCTAAAGGGAGGTGATAACGACTCATCTGCCTCAAGGAGCTGTCCAATGCTAAAATGAAGTAATAAACGTGCCAGCATTTCAAGAAGTATCGAGTACAATATTTTGTAAGTGGAAGGTGTGATTTGTTTGTCCACTGCCTTGGAACAAAGCAGAGCCCACAATTCGGTCAGCCTCTACAGGAGATGCTCAGGAAATGTTGCTGGGGATGTGTTGTGGTGGTAACAGCCATCCCCCAACTCAGAACATTTTCCATGGAAAAAGAAAGTGAGGGGTCTGGGAGAATATAAGACAGAAAAACTTGGGGTTCAGAATGTTACAAGAATATTAAGCAGGCCTGCTATAATGTGTAATTATATATTCAGAAACTTCAAAATAGACCAGTGCTAGAAATAAAGGAGCCCTATTTACCGACACACACACACACACACACACACACCAGCACCAATCCTACTATAGCATGGGGGGTCCTGCTGAGGTTTCCATAAGGGAATGGCCTGGAGGAACTAGCTACTATGGCTTAAGATCCAAAACGTTCTCAATGCTGGCACTGGTGCCTTCTGGAATTCAGGTTTTTGAAAGTCTCATCACCCTTTTGGTCACCTGTACCATTTTGCCTCATTTTCTACTGCTGTTCTCAACAATTAGGATGGAGAATCTAAAAGGTAGTGAGAAAAAAGAGAGCATCTGGGTTTCAATAGCACCGTAAGAAAAGGATGGAGACCTCAGAGCCATGGTGGGTTTGAGGGAGGGGAAGAAGGTATTTGTACATACACTCCCAGGATAGAAATAAAACCCACAGAAATAGAGCAGTGAGGTGGCACCACTGCTGGCTGCAATCAGAGCCAGACAAGGTGGTTCAGGAACTGGGCTGCAGGCATGAGGAGGGAAGAGAGGCAAGAAGATTTTCAGGGACCTGATCCAGTGCACAAAGGCAACTGCACAAAGACGGCAGAGAAAAGAATGCACCCTGTTTCTGCGGACCACATCCCATTTCAAATGCTGGGGCTGCTTAAAAGTCCTTCCCGGGTGCGGTGGCTCATGCCTGTAATCCCAAAACTTTGGGAGGCCGAAGCGGGCAGATCACCTGAGGTCAGGAGTTCAAGACCAGCCTCACCAACATGGTGAAACCCCATCTCTACTAAAAATACAAAATTAGCTGGGCATAGTGGTGCATGCCTGTAATCCCAGCTACTCGAGAGACTGAGGCAGGAGAATCACTTGAACCTGGGAGGTGGGGGTTGCAGTGAGCCAAGATTGTGTCATTGCACTCCAGCCTGAGCAACAAGAGCAAAACTCTGTCTCAAAAAAAAAAAAAAATGTCCTTCCCACAGTCCATGGCAACGTGCAGTCAGTCGATGGTTTCACTGGGTAGAGGGAACGTGGATAGTTAAAATCCATAACCGTAAGCCCTATTTTAGGTTAAATCTCATTCCCTGCAACTTTCCCCTTCACATTCCAAACAGCCAAATCCCTTTGTATAGACTTTTTCAATGTGCCTTGTGTTGAACAGTCTTAGATGGTGGAGAATGTCTTAAGAATGAATATATTGACTCCTGACAGTATGCCAAATAGTTTGCAAAGTGGCACACATGCACTGTCTTACTGCATCTTTATAATCACCACACATGGTAGTCACCATTACTATATCCATTGCAGTTTGGGAGAAAACTGACTCTCAAAGAAGAAAGTAACTTACTCAAGGTCATGTGACTGATGAGGGCAGAACTGGGACATGACCCCAAACCCATACAGTCATCATGACACTATGATGCATACAGGCAACTACAGGAGTCATTCTTTAATTTTTCTTTTATTATTTTTTCATTTTTTGTAGAGATGGGGTCTCACTATGCTGCCCTTCTGACCTCAAGTGATCCTCCCGCCTCAGCCTCCCGAAGTGTGGGGATTACAGGTGTGAGCAACCGTGACCAGCTCACTTGAGTAATTCTGAGAGCAGAGATGACAAAACAGTTGGCCCAAGGCTCAGCGGTGATAAGCACAATGCAAGAACCCAGAAACAAACATCAGTTCTGCCACTCGGCCTAGGTGAAGCCACTCCTGGGTGGGGACAGGAGAGTCCTTTAGGGCCCCAATTCCCACCGTCCTTGGGTCAAACTGCCAGACCTGGATAGTAGAACAAGGTGGAAAGCTTTTAAAAGGCTGGTGTCATGTTCAGCTCAAGAAGGCTGAAGTTGCCCTGGAAGAAAGGGACCACTGGAGAAACAGCCCACAAGAGGCAGAATGATGTCCCATAGAAGAGGGGTCCCCAACCCCCCCTCTCCCCCACCGCGGGTTGCAGACCGGAGGCACTGGTCTGTGGCCGGTTAGGGATTGGGCCCGTGCAGCAGGAGGTGCATGGCTGGCGAGGAGCATTTCCGCCTGAGCTCCATCTCCTGTCCGATTAGCCTTGGCACTAGCTTCTCATAGGAGCACAAACCCTATTGTGAACCAGGCACGCAAGGGATCTAGGTTGCGTGCTCCTTATGAGAATCGAATGCCTGGTGATCTGAGGTGGAACAGTTTCATCCCAAACCATCTCCCTCCCCACCTGGTCCGTGGAAAAATGATCTTCCACAAAACTGGTCCCTGGTGTCAAAAAGGTTGGGACTGCTGCCTAAGACACACGTGCTAGGGGATAAGGGAAAGACGAAGAACGAGCAACTCAACTCCTAGAAAAATGGGCCGCAGGCTTCCACCCAGGGCATGCTCACCTGCCTTGGGGAATGAGCAGCTGGGCCAGGCTCTGGTTCACTGTCCCCACCTGACTCCCTCCAGACCGGGAAACAGAAAGATGCTGAGGGCTCCCAGGTCACAAGGCAACTGGAGCGCTGGAAAGACCGCCAAGCAGAGCTCCCTTTGTTGGGGACAGAAGGGGTCACGTGAAGCAAAAAGAGCCAATGCACAGTCATCAGCACGTCCTGAGAGCCAGAAAAACACTTTTCTCAGAGCTTTCGATTTGTGAGGTCTGTGGAGTTTTGGTCAGAGCTTCCCAACAGCTTCCCAAACCACCACCAACACACCTGGGATGGAATCTATCAGCGTGAGGTGAAAGCTTTAGTCCTGTGTCAGGAATGCTGCGATACCCAAAGCAATCTCAAAACAAAAGAGAACAAATCTTTAAAAATTTACTTACAAAACCACATGTATGGGGTGATGCCACTTGTATACGCACACGCATTTTAAAAGGTACATACACACACTTTTTTAAAGGCTGAAACAAAATTGTAGTTAGCTAGATGATGGAGTATGAATAATTTCTATTATCTTATTTTTGGTTATCTCTGTGTTATCAATTCTTCATAATAAATACATTCTATTTGTAATAAAACACACTTACATTATTTAAAACAAAACGTTTAAAAGTATATCACTTAAACAGACCACCAATATCCCCACTTTCACCAACTCTTAACTTTATTCCTTAAAGAAGTTGTTAAATACTCTCAGATGACTAGAAACATATTTGGAATGCCTCTTTCCATCTGATTAAAAGATTACTCACTGTAGTCCAATTTATGGTAATGCCACTAGGAAAAAAAAAAACCCAAAAATGCAGCTTCTGTTTCTGTTTGAATATCACAGTATTACCTCAACTCCAGCTGGAAGATGGAAAAACAACATTTGGGATTTAAAGACCATCTTCACTTACATGCTGAATTTTGGAAGAAAATGGTAACTGGAGGGAAAAAACTTTAATACAACTAAACAGGATTTCTAGAGCAGATTCTTGGTTCCTGTGGTTGGGCTCATGTTGGTTCAGTGACATTACCAGGACCTTCCCAATGGGGCTTAGAGTCCTTTTCCCCTTCCCTTTCTTCCTTTCTTTCACCTTACCATCCCTTTTTTACTTCTCCTTCTCCCTGTTTATTTCAGTTTGCCAAATTCAAATTCAACTGTTTTTTGGATCTGATAGTAAAAAAAAAAAAAAAAAAAAAAATACAGTTATCAGCCATGCAGTCCCTAAAACATTAGCACATAAATTGACCAGCCAGTAATTTGTGTAACCTACAAGTTATACAAATTCATTGTGGAGACAAAGAAATATATATGCAATTATACCCGGTACACTCAGGTTTGAGTTTCATCCGATCATCCTCTCCAGCTGCTAAAGCTGGGACAGACTGATAAGACTAGGACAAATTGGTCACCCTACTGTCATAGAACATGTCTTCAATAAAGCCTCACATGATATGGTAGACTAGAGGTCGCACATGTACGCATGAACACACACAGTCACTCACATATGTACTCACACACAAAGACACCACATGCCTGTAAGTGTGCCTAAATCTCACATTGCAGCTTGTCTTTTTCCCCCTTTCTGCTCCAGCCAATTTTCACATTCCACCTTGTCATTATGAACAATGTTTCTCCTTCTAATTACTCATGTCTTACCCTGGTTGGACATGGGATATCCCTCTCTGAAATCTGGAAAGAATGTCTTGCCAGTATCACATGTTTATAAAATGCAATCATTGGCTCAAAAAGATCTCCTTTCCCCAGATCCTGACGGTCTTTTCCTTTCTCTGATAGTATCAATGTGCCTAAAAGTGATGTGCCTCTGACCTAGGCGTCAGGCATGTGACAGTTGTATGGGGTGTCAGATCATAAGTGACTACACATCCCCTGTTTGCTTGGAAAGCAAGGGCTATAGGGCAAGGCTCCAGGACCTCAGGCCCTGGAGGAGGCCCCTTGGTTTGAGCCAATGTGCTGCCTTTGTTTGTGATGGAGACAGCTAGAGGCACTTCCCTCTAGGGGCTGGTTCATGATTAAACACCGTCTAGCAGGAAGAGAAGCCTCTAAAAGTGCCAGGCCACTCTAAAGAACTTGTCCAGCTATCTATGTCGACAATGTGCAACTTATATAAAGACGTCAGTTACTGCCTACAGCTGCTAGCAAGTTGGAAGGAAAAAACAAAAACACTTTCCAAATCAGAATTACAAGTGCTGAAATATTCCACAAGTTGTGGCCGTAAGATAAATAACATGATTCTACAGGGAGTATTAAAGATTCCAAAATCTTTCCTATTTTTTCACCCCAAGTCCCCTTTAGCAGAGTGGAATATAAAATGTCCCAAAAGTATAAAACAAACACGAGGTTGCCACGCTCATCTTGACATTAAAAAAAGAAATGTTTAGAAACACGTTTTCACACTTGCAAGGCAATGAGATCAGAAAATCTGGAAAGCTTCTCCGGCTCTAATTCGTCTGTGTTTGCTTATTTTTGATCTGCTGCAATCCTTTGTATTTTGTAAATTCTGAGAAAAATCGGCAGAACAAAACAGTCTAAGCCACGGATTTGGTCTATTTTATGCTTTTTAGAAGTTTTCAAGTATCCAGTCCATTTGTAAATGTGTTTTTAAAAATGTGTGACCTGATCTAAATTTACCCACCTGTTGGGCCTGCAACATGACGACCCAGACACGCTGACTGATGGCTTGCCATCCACAAACCTCAGTTTTCTCACTTTGCAATGTGAGGCGTTTGTGCAAGAGGATTCCCAAAGCCCGTCGCAACACCACGTTTCTATAATTACAGGAGACGTTCTAGATAATAGAATATCCTGGTTAGCAAAAGGCTAAATCTAAATTTCAAAGTACGCTTTTAATTCAGCTTTAAAACGTCAGGCAGTTTTTGACCTTAATATATAAGCACATCATTTTTTAATAATTGAGCATCCTGCACCACCCTCCACATAAGCATCCACTGAAAAGGTAAGAAGGCCAGTGTTGTTTAGTTGACAGAACTTTGAACACCAGAAGACCTGGGAAGAACAGCATATGCCTATTTTTTCTCTCATATAAAAAACGTGAGAATCAAAGGAGCTTATTCACACGCTTAAAAGCATGTTGCAAATTGTCAAGTTAAAAAGCAAGTCATTTAAAAAATAGACTGAACTATTTGAAAATTGGTTTCTCTCGAGTGGACTGGTGATGAGAAGGTGAGGGCGTGCATCTTTGTTTGCCTTTGTTTCTGAGTTTATTGATCTCTCTCTTTTCCGAGTAGAGTTCAGAACAACAGACAATCCTGGTTAACTGAAGGAGCTGATCTTAGTAATTGAAATATTGCCACAATAAAAAAGAACGACCAGCTAATAATCCATATTAAAGACAGTAGAGTAATAACTTCTGCTTACATAGCATTCTACACTATTTTCCCCTAATGTCATAGTGTTGTTTTTTTTTTTTTTAATCTAATATATTATCCTTGCAAGGGAAAACTGACATTAAGTGGTTAAAAAATAAAAGAAGACTAAAAGAAAAAACAATCACTACCAAAACAAAGTATATTCTGCTGTGTAATCAAGTAAAACTAGTTTTCACAGTTAATAAACAAACCATTAGTCTAAAATAAAGGTCAACATGAACAGAAAGCAATTATGGATGGGGATTTAACTGACAGCCCTTCCACCGGAAGGGATTATCTCAAATTTTGCTTTAACTTCATCTCCCCCACCAGTGATGCCATGGCTGAAGGCACTGATACTTTCCCAATTTCACTTCAGCTTCAAATCTAAAGTCAAATTAGTGGAAAATGCATGGGATCTGTAGTCACACAGACCTGGGTTTATATTCCAGCTCTACCACTTATCAATGAGTGTGACCTTGAACAGTTTTTTTTGACCCCCCAAGTTGCTTACCTTTAAAATGGGGAGGATATCCATTCTGTGGGTTATGGAGGGGATTAAATGAAGAACCTACAAGTTACACAAATGTAAACTCCATTCTCTTCAACTACTTCTATGTATTTCTCTGTTTCCACTATTTCCTGCTCCCTTCTTAATCCATTTGTCAGAATACATCCTCAATTAATGCTGAACAATGGTGTAAAAGTGCACATACAAGTCTCTCCAGCAATTTTCTAACCTACTAACTGATGGCTTTGCAACCTAGGAGGCCAGACTTTCTCAGTCCTTTACTGTGTGAAATATTCTAAAATAAAATCGCAACCCCATCCTGAAGAGTCACCGAGTCAGACTGGAACAATTTTGCCAACAAGCACAGCTTAAGCCATATCAATACACCAGTGATTAGTAAAATGCCCCTGCCAACCATTTGGTTTCCAGCCAGAACTACTATTTATTTCTACAATGCTACTATGTTCTATTTCCTCTTGCTCTATTTTTGGATAAATGGGTTGTATGAGGAAGTCCAGCAACTGGAGACAAAGGAAAATGTTAACACGAAGCACATCTTTACTGTTAAACGCCCACTGTTAATTATAACAGGAATGAATTAAGCCATTTTCTCCCCTTCTTAGGGGTCTAATTACAGTGTGTGTTCTCTATTTTTAAAAATTTGGTATTTTGTATTTTTAAATTTTAGTATTTAAAACTTCTTGAATTTCTAATTCAACTGTGTGATCCTTCTATGATCATTTTAACCTCCAAAATGTTTTCATAATACTGTAATTTCAACCAAGACTAAGGTTTTGCCACTGCCATGTTAATTCTTAGCAACAAAAGTAACAGTAGGTACTATTTATTAAACATTTATTATGTGCCAAGCATAGTGATAAGCTCTTTCTAAACATCTGATTTATTTCTCTCAATTCCATTATCCTAATTTACCGACGTGAAACTTGCTCCAATTCTTGAAGCTTGTCAGTGGCAGAGCCAGGATTCAAGCCCAGATATTTTTTCTTCAGAAGTTCTTGCTCTTAGTCACCCTGCTAGTCTGCACCCATAGAGGCAGTTGCTGCACATCCAAAAATACCTCCAAGTTCATCAGTGTTTAGGTGCCACAGCACTTGGCAGAGGTCTGGAGTCTTCAGCTTCCAGGAGGTATTTTGAGTAATGACTAATAGCTTGGTAAGAGAAACCAAGGCTGACCCTTTGATTAAGTCCCAGGAATTCTTGGGCATATCATGAGAGAAGGGATTCCAGAAAAGGAAGAATAATCTTACAAGAGGTGATTTAGGAACTTAGCATCACATAATTTGAATATTTTAAAAGACATTTAAATAGGCTCATTTTATACTCTAAACAGAGAAAATTATTATTTTACTTTAAGTTCTGGGATACATGCGCAGAACGTGAAGGTTTGTTACATAGGTAAACACGTGCCATGGTGGTTTGCTGCACCTAACAACCTGTCATCTAGGCTTTAAGCCCTGCAGGCATTAGGTATTCGTACTAATGCTCTCCCTCCCCTGCCCTACCCCCACAGGCCCCGGTGTGTGATGTGCCGCTCCTTGTGTCCATGTGTTTTCATTTAAACAGAGAGAATTTGATTTGCATTTCTCTGATGGCGAGTGATGATGAGCATTTTTTCATGTGTCTGTTGGCTGTATGAATGTCTTCTTTTGAGAAATGTCTGTTCATATCCTTTCCCCACTTTTTGATGGGGTTGTTTGTTTTTTTCTTGTATATTTGTTTGAGTTCTTTGTAGATTCTGGATATTAGCCCTTTGTCAGATGAGTAGG
>NW_016806990.1:2303773-2306341 GCF_001698545.2 Rhinopithecus bieti | reverse complement strand
GAGTTATACATGATATAAATGATGAATTGATGGGTGCTGACGAGTTGATGGGTGCAGCACACCAACATGGCATAAGTATACATATGTAACAAACCTGCACGTTATGCACATGTACCCTAGAACTTAAAGTATAATTAAAAAAAAAAAATCATAAAAAAATAAATAAATAAATAAAGAGAGAGAATTATTAGTCACTACTGATTGAAGAGACCAAGACACTAAGATCAAGCTACATACTTAATGTAGGGACAGAACAGGGACTGGAGTGTGGGTCTCCTGACTCTCACATCATTACATTTCTCCTGCCAATGGCTTGAAGGAAGAGAATGAGAGGAAGAGAAAGGTAGAGAGAGATACTTCCTACAGTTACTAGTGAAGAATTCAGAGACTGTAACAAAAGATTTGAAAGGATATTGCACACTGGATGTGAAAGAGGAAAAGAAACTCCAAAACTAGAGCAAAAGTTTGCAAACAACAGGAAGACAGAAATGAGGGAGTACAAGAAATACAACCTTATGAATGAAGAGAAGCTAAGAGTTTTTGACATCTGGCTGTTTTAGGCAAATGCCTGAAATAGTCTCCTAAGATTTCTTGTCCTAATTCCCAGGACTATAAACATGACGAGATGTCATGTACTGATTATGTGACGTGGCAATAGGGATTCTGTAGATATAATTAAAGTTACTAATCAGTTGACTTTGAGTACAATCAAAAGGGAGATTGCCCATGTGGGCCTAATTGAATCTCAGCAGCTCTTTAAAAGCACACAGTTTTTCTAGCTGGTAACAGAAGAGAGAGGCAGAGGGATCCCAGGCATAATAAGCTGCTACTGGCTATGAAGATGGAAAGGGCCACTTGGTGAGAAATAGTCAGCTTCTAGGATCTGAGAGCAGCTCTGGCTGACAGCAAGAAAAGGGGGACCTCGGTCCTATGACCGCAATAGCTGAATTCTTCCAACAACCTGAGGAAGGACTGGACTAGCTAGATGCCCCCAAGCTGGCCACTGGTGGTCGCAACATCTAAGAACAGCTGGGCTTTCCCTCCATAGAGGAAATCAGAAAAGGGAGTGACTGATGAGGTAGTAGGGTTGAGGGCGTCACCCCTCAAGTGACTGTTTCCAACTCAAGTATTCAGAATCAAGGGAATTACCAAGATAAATTGCAGGGAGATGCTATGGAGTAGCTATAGAAATTTTCAAATATATATTTTCTATACTGGGTTTTGTTGGTTTTTTTTTTTTTTGAAACAGGGTCTCACTCTGTCACCTGGGCTGGAGTGCAGTGGTGCGATCACAGCTCACTGCACCCTTGAACTCCTGGGCTCAA
Source organism: Rhinopithecus bieti (assembly GCF_001698545.2). NCBI lineage: Eukaryota > Metazoa > Chordata > Mammalia > Primates > Cercopithecidae > Rhinopithecus > Rhinopithecus bieti. Next base: position 2,305,016 of record NW_016806990.1, on the reverse strand, counting down.
ATGATTCTCCCACCTCAGCCTCTCTAGTAGCTGAGACTACAGGCATATGCCACCATGCCCGGCTAGTTTTTTAAATAGTTGTTTTGTTTTATTTTATTTTTTGTAGAGACAGGGGTCTCACTATGTTGCCCCAGGCTGGTCTCAGACTCCTAGGGTCAAGGAACCTCTTGTCTTGGCCTCCAAAATTGCTGGGATTACAGATATCCCATCATGACTGGCCTCAAATGTATTTTTATGTAATGATTTACTTAAAACCCATGTCATTCCACAAAGTATTGGAGGTGTTTCATAAAAATCAAATAATATATCATAAAAATAAATGAGAAACTAGAGAAGAGAGAAGAGAAAATACAATCAGAGATATACAAATTATGTGTCATGAAGATCCCTTATCTACCACCATACCCGCTAATTTTTTATATTTTTTTGTAGAGACAGGGCTTTACCATGTTGCTCAGGCTGGTCTTGAACTCCTGGCCTCAAGTGATCTGCCTGCCTCAGCCTCCAGTGCTGGAATTACAGGCATGAGCCACCACACCTGACCCAGCATGTTTTTTTTACCTTTGCGGAAATCACTGAAAACACAGATACGTAGCCAGTTCCAGAACTCAGAGAAAGGTAGCCCAGCCCTGAGGGAAATCCTGGTGTGGGTCCTCACAAATGGGACATCATATCAATGGTGTGGGTGAGGTCCCCACGGCACTTTCAGAAACACAATAATGAAATTCACAGAGCCGTTGAAAATACACCACAGGCATTTGGAATTCTTTCTCAATTTCTTTTTCATGTGTTCTACATATTTTAAATTCAACTTTTCTTCTTGATTTTCTTCTTGATTTATGTGGGCTTTTCATATAAGAATAGGTCTTTGTCATATTTATTGTCTATCATATTTGCAACAAATGTATCAAAGGGTTAATGTGTGTATGTTTAATTTTGTTTATATTTTGACGTGAGTTTGAAAATTTTATGTCATCTAATATCTAGGTATTTATGCATACTGTATGTGTAAGAAACATATCTACATGCGTACACGTACATTATACAGTCTATTACTTATAGCCAGAAAGCTTTTCCCCATTGAGAGACCAGTTAAAACCATCACTTTTATTTTCTTCTAGATTGTAGTAGTTTAAGTGTGTAAATTTCTGTTGCCCAAAGTCTACTGAATTTCAAATGTGTCTAGGCCAACGTTCATAAGAACTGGAATGGATAGTGTTCATCAAGCAAACCAAAGGAACCT